>NW_027279909.1:0-255000 GCF_046629955.1 Centroberyx affinis
TATCACTGAAGATCCCTTTACTGTCTTACTACATCTATATTCCTCACTGAACTTCCCACAATGGATGCACCCAAACAACTAGTGGATCTTTCTGCTTCAATCCTCACCTAAATGCTAAAATATAGTTTAAAAATGTTCTTATTCAGACATATTAATTCCTGTAGAGGCCAGCCATATTAAACAAACTCGAGCACAGGTTGCCAATAGTTGATGTTAAACATTTGAACAGTTGGAAAAAAAGATTATGAAAAAAAACCAAATACCCAAAACACTTACATGTGTCACTTTAAATAAAATGTCTTGGCTTGGAAAACGCAAAATAAAAATTCCATGACTTTTCCAGATTTCTATGATCTTGGGAACCCTGTAAATGTACTAATATCCCTAGTAATACATCTGGTCTCAGCTGTATCAGTGCAAAGGTCTGCTCCCTGAGCCTCACCTTCATCGACTTCGGATCAAGCTTGGCCCAGTGAGTGGGAGTAGCAACCTCCTTCGATTCACCTTCATCCTTGTCCTCTTCCTCCTTGAAAGGGAATAATGAAGATGGAGATAGGCAGAGAGAGGGAAAGAGGTGGGACAGCAAACCATCAGCACACCACTCCTGGCCTGGTCGAGTTTGTGAAAACAAAGTTGATCCGTGCAAGAAGCAAGGTCACATCTGTCTTTCATAGTCTTGTCCTAGTGAGCTCTCGACTGTGTTTAAGTCCACTGCTACTGAAGGGTACACAGGGAAGCTCTCTAGCTCTTATAAAAACCCACGGAAATGCCCCCCAGCGGCCAATCAATCAATCTGTGGAACACAAAAAAGGTAAAAATCAATGACAGGTATGTCCAAAAGGTGTGTAGGTACAGCAGGTGAACTGAAGCTGGTCTCCAAACGGAGTGTGGATAGGGTGGCCCTACCATGGACTATGACTGGGGTATTGGGTCTTGCCATTTATGGGTTTTATAGGCCTATGTCACATAGGAGCCATCTGTCCTTCTGTCCAACCAACTGCCCTGGAAAAACCAAGTTCTACATATAGTCCAAATCAGAATATAGAATCCAACAACAAGAACAGACAAGAAACAGGACTTGGGGGAGGTTCTCTTTTCGAAGTCAGACGATATCAAATTGACATGAAAGATCATATAAAAAAAATAAACATTTCTAGAACAAACACATTATGTAAATGCAACTGACTCTGCAGATTCCAGCAAAGTGTTAAAAATCACCACTGGTTCCAAGCCGAGAAATTATGTCATTTGAGATAATTCTTGAACCCATGTGCAAGAAACCCAATTGAAAGCAAGCTCTTGTTAATAGTAATAATGCACTAAATGCCAGGATTAACATGAATGATTACACCCAGATTAGCACCCAATCATGTGTTTAAGGCGCTGGAAGCTGTTTTATCAGTTGCAATGGTGTTTTTACAATACAACCTAGTCTCACTCCTTCCACTGTATGTGTCTGCTGGATGTGAGGGAAGGTGGGTGTGCTGATGGAGGGACAGAGAAATTGGAGGAGAGTAGAAGGGGAAAGGTGGAGGAGTAAACAGAAGAAGACTGGGCGGGGGGGGGGGGGGTCTGGTGGTTCAATAATCTGCCTGTGTTCGTGTCTGTCAGTGTGCGTGACTGGTGGCGTGTGCTTTGTGTTTAATGTGTATCTGGGGTTTGTTTTTTTGTAATTCCTGTGCCTTCCTGTGAGAAGCGGAAATGAGAAGAGAGGGATTAGCGGTTCAGTGCCTGTTCTCCATCCGCCTCCTTTCGCTCGGCCGACAGCTTCTCAGCCAGCTGCTCCCGGAGTCGCCGCGACAGCCCCTCCCACTCTGAGCGGGTAGGAAGACAATGCCAAACATCCGGAAGAAACAAAACCACTGTCTCCACATGTGCAGGGACTGTCCGCCCCTTGTGTGTCTCCTCCGGCCGATGATAGCGAATCTCTGCAAAACGATACCTGTCGCAAAGGAAGAAGGCGCATTGGAAAGAAACATTCTCGTCAGGACACAAGAGAAAAAAAAGGCAAGCCTTGCTAGGGCAAGCCTTCTGTTCCCACATATAGCTACTCCCACCCCCGAGGTCACTGAATGACCACACGCATCATTACAGTGACCCCTCTCCCCCACAACACACAGTATAAACATATGGACCCAGTCTGCGGCTCTCCAACAGTTGTCACAGGTTACGGCAGCCATTTTGAGAAAGTTTTTGAGACAGACAATCACATAGAATCAAAGTCAAACCCGCAAATTCATCCCCATTATTACCCCCCTTCAGCCAATTATAGGTCAGTATTCTGCGTTTAACCTAAGATACACTTACATACCCCACTACATTGGGGTTGTGAGAAAACAGACAGAATCAACAGGACACAGTGAAAGCAAGTTAAATATGTAAGATATTTAACAGAGGCCATTGAAAAATCAAACAACAAAGTAATGGTGGTGTCTTCTGGTCCAGGCTACTGCTCATACAGCCACGGAGGCAACGCATTCGTTCTTTCATCACAACCACATATGCATATACAGTATATGTATAGAAAGAGAGACAGAGAAAGAGAGAGACAGGACGACAGCGCAAAAAGGCCAAAAGGAACATCGCACAACAACAAAAACAATTGAAGTAGCAAATTAAAAACACAACAATAATCATTGATATAAAAAATGAAACAGAAAAGCCACCCAACATGTCCGAGATGAGATTAAGAGCCGAGGTAGTGAAACCACGCAGCATATTGAAGATTCTTGATATGGGCTTTTACCACAGGCATTAACACAATCAAAGAGAAAAATAAGAAGTGGTGATGAGAGGAATAGCACTTACCACTGAGTGCACAGACTCAGGTCTATGCCTGTGAGTGCCTTGCAACAGCGTATGGCTGTCTTTATAAGGACTGAGGGGTCTTTCTCTGGGTCAGCTCCATCCAGAGAGGGAGACCAGTGACCACCGATGGCCATGGCCTCATCTTTACCTCTCATTCCCACCAAAAACTGAAGGAGAGATAGGCGGATACAAAGGAGAGCAATGGGGATAGACAGAAATGGGGAATGACGATATGGATAAAGGGAGATGGTGGAGAAAGCAAGAAGAGAGGACAGAGAGAGAAAACAAAAAAGCTCTCAGGAGTAAGTCCAAATAATCACACAAGAGACGTAAGGGAGAAAAACACCAGTGATTTACACAGAAGAGCCAACATCAGTTGGGTTTCTTCCACACATACTGAGTGCTCAGCAATGGAATAGGAATATTGTATCACTGTCAGCTGTGTTGGCCGAGGCTTGGCACTGTGCCTCGATCACACACTTGTGTGTACGGTATGTGCACTGTGACTGTGTGGTGTACCTTAATGAGTCTAGCAGGGTGTTGGAAGGAGTCTCTGGTCTCCTGGGGGTCCTCTGCCAGAGCACAGGACTTATGATAGAGCTCCTCCAGACTGGGATTAGCCAGCAGCATCACCTAAAACGTCCAAGAGAGAAACCACATCAACTGAATGGTAACAGCTTAGATTGCTAGCAGATGAGATGAAAGTTTAATGATCCCAAAGGAATTGTACGATTATGCAGAAGATCTTGGCAATGTAGATCTAACTATTTATTCTAACTAATTGTGTCCACCAACTGTAAAAATAAAGATAAATGTAGAGCTACACATGTTTTCTGAAGAATGTTTTTGTAGATGTGGGGGGGGGGGGGTAATTTTGGTTTGGGTTCATTCCAGGATAAACTCCAGTAGGAGTTACAGTTTAAGAATGGCTCTTATTTAAATAATTATATCATGGCAAATGGAAACTTGTGCTGTAATTATGATTGCAATATTTAGGAATAAAGCCAGATGATACATTTTCTCTGTATTTCCGTTTTTCTAGCTGTGGTGGGCTACTGTAGCTAAATGACTGTTAAGGAAACACAGGTGCTATAGGTATGTATCCTCGACAATCTCACCTTGGCACTGTAGGTGTGATTGGCATCGGGTGGGTCCAGCACAGCGGTGTTCTTGGATATAGGATCCACCTCCTTGTGCAAGATGTGGAAATTACAGTAGTTGCCAAACTGGAAGGGCCGCGTCAGTGGGAAGGCATCCACCCAGGTGAAAACCGCATCGAAGAAGTCGCTGGGGATGTAGAGGCTCTGGTAGCGCCTCCTCAGCTCCATCATGTCACAGTTGGAACTACAGAAGAAAAAGTATTAAATTAGACTGTCGACCATATAAAACTGTCAAAACTAACCCCATCGAACACTAACAAGGTTCTACCCACCCGTCCAGGCTGAACTTGGAAAACTGGACAGTGTAGCGAGGAACCATCCTGCGAGGCCGTCGGGGCGAGCGGTCCCGCCTCGGGGAACGGTCTCTGGAACGTTTGCGTGTGGGCGAGCGCTCTCTTGACCTCCTGCGCTCACGGTCTCTCTCCCGGCTACAGGATTAGGTAAAAGGATGGATAATTAACAGAAATGTTATCAGACATGTATACAAGAAGCTAAATGCATGGTTCAGTGTAATTTGGTCCACTCTGAACAAATACTGTCACATTATCTCTGAAGAAATCTATCGCCTCCTCACCTGCGTTCCTCTTTAGTCCTGAGGATGAGCTCAGGGCCTCGATCGTTGCGATTGGGGAAGCGGGGTGGGGGTTCAATCCGTCGGACGGGTTGAGGTTGCGGCATCATTCTCACTGGTGGCTGCAGCAGACCCCCGGGAAACACATCTAAACACAAAGGACATGATACAAAATACTCATTCAACCACTTGACATACCACAAACGCAGACATGATTTTGCAATGGTGTGCCACATAAAAATGAAAGCCTGAAAAGGTTTTTACCTTTGGGCGGAGGTTGTGGCAGCAGGGGCTGGGGAGGGTTCTGGAGGAGCGGGGCCAGGGAGGCGGCAGACAGCTGGGCCTGCAGCAGGGAGGGAGGGGGGCCCTGGGCTGGGACACTGAATGTGGTGGGGGGAGGCAGGGACTGCAGCATGGTGGGGGCTGGCTTCATCATGTTAGGAGCTTGAGGCTGGCTCTACAGAAAGAGGAAAAAGAAGAAAACAAGATGGAAGGGAAAGGTAAGCACACAAAAGACCACACAATGGCAGATATGATTCCTAAACATGCTAAAGTCTAAACAATAAATAAAACATCAAAAACAGAATGTGGGTCCCTGTGTACCTATGACATTAAACTGTACAAAACCTCGGTCTGCAATACTGGCTGCCTGAGAGAAAGAAGCTGGGAAAGGGTTTTAATGTCTGCTTGAGTGGAAGAATGAGAGAAGCAGTCTTATCAGACGTGTCCCGATATGCTGTCCTAATCAAAGAATACCTGGTGCTAAACAGTAAGGTTGTGTCTTTAGGACAAACAAAAACATCAACCCAGAGGGTAGCTGGTTCAGTATTCATTAACTCAGCAAAAAAAAAAAAAAAAAGAATATTACTAGTCTTATCTCATGACAGAGTGACTTTAAAGTCAACTAAGGAATCTGCCAAAAGTAGCAATCCGGTTTTTGACCTGTTTGTAAAGCAAAAACAAACTTTCAGATGTTTGTTAAAAGTTTTTAGATGAAAAAATAGGAAGCATGTTTACCAACATAAAGGTGAGAACTAAAGGTATCAAGAAAAGAGTGTGTTGAAGGTGCATTCCCTAAAATATCATTCTGCCATCCAGGGCCGGGTATTGTTTCGAAATTTTCAATATCAATACAGACCAATACTTTTTTCTATACTTAGTCCATATGAGACGATTTTAACCTATTTCAATAAAGCCACCTATACCCTTCTGTAAATGAATGCATCACAAACACCTTCCTTAAAAAAGGAAATAATTTCATTACCATCTCTGCAAAATGTGTTAACACCGTTATTGTTGTTATTGAGTCAAAAAAGAAGAGAAGATGCACTATTACGGAGTTCTGGATGCTTGACTTTTGATACCCAGCCCTACTGCTAACAAACACAACTTTTAAAATAATATATTTTGAAAAACTCTGAATGGCATTTCATTGACAGTATATTGTGGAGCAATTTATATGTGGAGAAGAACACTTGATTCATGCATTGTTCCTGGCATCACTTAAGATCTGATAGCACCTTTTCCTGAATTCACTATCATCTGCAATGTCCCCTGTAGAGAGATTTATTGATTTCAACATTAACAAGCCCAAAGTTGAAAAACACCTCTGGAAAAAAAGAGATCAAGCAACATTCATTTGTTTTTCATATAAAAAATTACTTTGGGTAAAATAAGGCTAATTATCTACCACAAAATGTACCTTCAAAATTTAAAAATCAAGCCATAATATAGAAAAAAAAGCCAAATTAATGTTCCTTAAAATAAAATTCTGATATTACTGCAAAATCTATCCACACTGTCTACAACAGCAAACCAAAAGAACAAGCAAAAACTGCAATTTAGAATAGATGTGTCTATGGTTAGAGTTCATCATAAGCAGTTTAAGAGAGAGAAGCAGGAAACAAAGAGGAAAATGTACGAAAGAAATTGAAAAGGGGGCAGGACCCAAAAGGTGTGTGAGGGCCAGGGCAATGGGGTTACATTTTGTCTGTTGTCCGGAGTGGAGTGCATGTCTGAGTAGCGCAGCTGCATCCCTGGCTCATTGTAAAAGCCGCCCAGCTGTGGGGAAGCTTGAGGTAAAGGCTGAGGCTGCTGCTGATGCTAGGAGGGATTGAGAACACAACAGTCAATAAAAAACAGACAGCTACATAAACACACACAGGGATAACATCCAACGTGAAAACACACCCATCACCTAAACACATCAGGACTCCCTAGACTAAGACAGGTAAATAGTCCAATATTAAATATTACACTGTGGATCCCACTGGGGGATATCCAAAAATCAGGCAGGCATTATAATGTGATTTGACCCATATAGCTTCTGGCTCAGAAGCAATTGAGCAATTGCTCCACTGTTTACTCTGTAAGGCCAAAGCCTGAAATTACTTGAAGCTGACAAACAGAAGGTAGAAAGTAACCAGACTGGAGTTTCAAAAGCTGAAAAGATGTGGTGATGAGACAGTGTTTCCTCTAGACTTTTTGAAGGATTGGGAGGGTTGAAAGCAATTTTGGCCCTGGAAACTGGGTTCGCACCAGTTTCAGTGGGATGAAAAAAAAACAGCTCTTGTTTGGATATTCATATATGGAGTTACTTCATGTTTTATAAACAATAAAGCCACACAAAGAAAGAGTCTTTACATTTTTCTAGCAGAGGGGGGAATTTTAAATCCAGGAATGAATATAGAGTAAACACTGACATTACAATGACTGTGGATATAGTACAATCAAAGGTTGCATGGTCTTTAATAAGAAAACCCAAGTTGTATTTTATATGCTCAAGAATGTTTTCCTTTCATTCTTGAGCGACTGACTGTAACCTCTGGCTGTTTCGAAGGAGCGTTCTCACCGACTGGTTGGCTAGCTGAGGTAAGGTCTGGATGCGCTGTGCGTTCCACTTGAAGGGCATGTTGGGATTGTACACAGCTTCCACCAGGACCCGGTCGCCCACCTGAGGAGTCTTCCCCTTCACAGCACTAAAAAAATATGAACAAATATTCAGACATTAGGCACAACATGTCCAATAAAACGTATGCTTATTCTCTGGACTTGCCTCGTCACTTCAGTTTTCAAATTGAAAAAAAAAAAAAAAACATGTCCCAGATCAACTAATGGCCTGGGAAATGACATGGGCATGGGTATAAAAAGGCTCCAAAATTTACATAGGGGTTAGGCCACATCAAACTAATATGCAAGTGTATTCATATACTGAAACAAAACTATAACTAGCCTTGTCAAATTAAGTGCACAAGATTCCAACATCCCTCACTGTGCATGGCTTGTATGGGCAGCTTTATGAAACACCTAGAAATATCAATGAGCTCAAAATACAATTCTGCTAAAGATGGGCATACCAGCAATAGTTAAGATATTTAAAAGTCTCAATTTATCAGAACAACTTTAATACCATGACATCACAGTACCTCACTTTTTTCAGATGTTGCATTTTGAAAAATGTTGATTCTGTTGCCCTTTCTAAAAAATACTTGTAACATGGCAGGGGTTTGTGCTGAACCAACTCACACATTTTTGTAGAGTGCTCCATTCCATTTAATAATGAATTTTAAAAATAATTCCCTCGTATTCTGTATCAACAGAATACAGAACAGAACAGTGTGTGGCAGCTTACATTAAATAAGTTAAAGAACACAAGAATTTTAGATGCTTATTTTTAGGCATCTAAGACCAAAAAACTACTTGTACCATGAGACTCAAAGTTTGTATCTAAGCAATAAGGTCTCAGCGCCATGTAACTGCATTATCCACATGTGTAATTTAGAACAACTTTAAATTCTAAAGAAACACCCATCTTGACAATAAATACTCAGAGCACACGGTCTGGGAGAAACCAACGACCATCCCCTCTCTTTCACCTCAGCTGAAAGAAGACATCTTCGTCCACAAAGCCGAAAGTATCATGTAGTTTGTTGACAACACCAGTGAAGACTCGCTGCTTCTGGGGCTGCGTCTGCTGTTGATGGCTGGAACGTGGCGTTGGGTAGGAGACGGTAATCTGGGCCGTCTGTTGGGGGTTGGACAGGCTCAGACTGGTGGGCAAAGCGACGGGGGGCTGAGAGGGGAGAACAGAGAGAAGGAACAGGGTTAGAAATTAAGATTTTAATCAATTTCGATTCCTTCCTAACGACTGGATTCCCTTCTCGGTTCATTTATCATATATACACACACCACCATAACAGACCTTTATGTCACCCAAAAACTACTAAATCTGTAACTGAATTGAGATTCTGCTACCGAGCCAAAATAAAAAAACATAGGGATGCACCAACATGTTTTATCCCACATATTCCCACCCATAGACAAAAGTATAAAAGTGAATCATAGTACAAATGCAGGTGCAAAAAGGGTTAAGCTTTTTAGACATGACTACCTTAAGATGATTACAATTGCATTAGGTGACAGACTGCTACAAAAATAAGGACACAAAAATGCCAACTCCACAATCAACCAAATATCGGCAGCAAAAAATAATAATGGATCGATACTGATATCGCTTTTTAAAGCTGATATTGGCTAATATAGCCTGCCGATATATATGGGTGCATCCCTAAAAAAAATGACCTATTCATATACTGTTTTACTATTTTGTTACAATACCCTCAACTCAAATGCAATGATTCCAGCATCCAAAACTGTACACACAACACACAACTGTATACTGTGTGTGCAAATGAGCATGGGGGAGGCAGAGTGTGTTCAGTGCACATCACTGAGGCACGAGAACAGCTGACATGGATCTGATGCACGCAGCAGCAGAGCAACAATGTGGACAAACCAGACTATCTGTCAAAGTGCAACCACACTTTGGAATGGTTTTAATGTTTAGCATGCTTGCTCTGCTGCTATGCGCTTCAGCCACAAGGCAACTGCTAAACACACTTAGCTTTCTGCAAGCCTCAGTAAACCTTGTAGTCACTCACACACAGCAGCTGAGGGAAGAATGGAGAGTGAGACAAATCAACAGCGGAATTGATAAAGCAAACGTATTTTGATCCAGTCGGTTATGGAAAGATCAGGACCGAGTATCAAGATCAATTTAGGCATGCGTGTCTTAGATTTTGTCTCCGTTATATATTTTTATTTATTAATGTTGTATTGAATACAACCTCAAAAAACATTATGGAGAGGCCTGTGTCTAACTCAGTAATTCAACCCAGATGACAAGCTGAAATCATTTTCACAATGACAAACAGCAGAGGTGGCAAATTAAAATGTGTTTTTGCTCATTACCTGAGAAAGTAGTGCCTGCTGAGGCTGCGGAAGCTGTGAAGAGAGAAGGAGAATAGTCAATACCAAGGGTTAATATTTCTTGGGTTAAGATTTGAGATCTGTTCATATTACAGCGCCACACCTTGTGCCTTCTTACAATTCACTATAGCCCCTAGGAGTCTGTTCACCGATGATGTTGCTAGTGGAAACATGATCTACATGCACATACACACACAGTGTCATTAGTGCAGTCATGTAAAATTGCCTACAACACAAGCTTTACAACTGACTCAAGGGAAAATTGCTAAATTAATAGCAAAAAGAGGGAGCACCAAATCATGAGCAAAAATTAATCTCAATTTTAAGAGTGGAAGCGGATTTTATCCTTAGCGAAGCACAGCTAAATCAAAGCTTAGGCCATTTTAAATAGAGCGCTATGAGCTGACTTTGCTGCTGGTTTGCCAGAGCACTCCATGAACTTCAGAGGCTCTGGAGTCATGCCAAGTCTACTGTTTTGCTGACAAACCACAATTTGTTTGAAGCCATGGCACAGATCTAAATTTAAAGACCCACTCTATAGCACCAAAAACAAACAAACAAAAAAAATCATGCACTCTCAGGTTTCATTTCAATAATACAGGACATCTAAATCCTTAAACATAACAATAATTCTTTTGTGGACAAGTATACATGTGTGCTTCATTGTTACCAGTCAGCAGTACAAAATAAGGCAGAACTTTCTATAAACATTGTAAAGTTGTCCAAATATGGTCAAAACGGCAATAGAACACACACCAGACATTTTTCGCAATCAAGTTTGTAGTTCCCTCTTCAAAACAAGATGCCAGAAATACACTTTGAGATAATTTCCCTCAAAGTTGTGAAGCTGCGCCAATCAAAACAGCACAGGAAATCGATGATATGTTAATGTTCCATTAGCTGCAGCACCTTGCTGCCCCAGAGGGACATGATGGGCTACAGCCAACCCCTGCTTCACTTACAGTTGCTGGCAAACTGGATCCTTGGTTGTGAGAGGCTAGAAGCCAATGTATAAGTTGATTCAATATTGCTGAGAGAAACAAAAAATTGCTGTGCTGCATTTACAGCCAGCCACTGTTTCCTCTTTTTTTGGCTCCATCTAGCACAAATATCACCGTCTTTTTTGACATGTAAACTCAAACTGACCTATCTGAAAGTCGATCATGAGACTCTTTATCAATTCTTCCTTTCTAGTCAGATGGTCCATATTTGACCAAAAGTGAATAAACTGTTTAAATCAACTATCAATTTCATATAAATATAAACAATAGCCTACCTGTATCTAGCAACAAACTAATTCCAACAGAATGCTTGTTCACTCTGCATGCTGTGAGGGCCAAAGACACCACTAGATCTGAGCTTAAGATTGCATCCCAAACCCATTGCAGCAAGACCATTTGTTTTTCAATTTGTAAATTTGTGTGACATCTATTCGGCTCACTCACTGCTCCCTGTTTTTTGTTTAAGTGATCGCACTCTTTACCTGCCCACTCTGACAAAGCCCTAACCCAGGTGCAAGTACATTTAGCAAACTGTACTAAGGCACAACAGTGAAAATACCTTTAGAAAGATAATATGAGATGGGTGAACTTAATATATTAACAGGTGCATATTAATGTGCAAAAAGGGCCATTATTTCACCTGATGAGGTACATTGTACAGTTGCTGTTGTGGCTGCTGAGGAGGTTGCTGCTGCTGCTGTTGTTGCTGCTGCTGCTGCTGCTGTTGCTGTTGTTGCTGCTGTTGCTGCTGCTGATACTGCTGGAGGGCTGTATTGATCTGAGACTACAAGTAAAAATAGAACATATGAGATATGGGATTTGGTCAGACAGTATTACATGTGACCAAGGGGGGGGTGCATAGATTGCAGACTGCGCTTAGGACTGCCTCTCTGTGACTGACCTGTTGCAGTGCTGCGGCGGCAGCTGCAGCAGCTTGCTGCTGCAAGGCTGCAGTCTGCTGCGAGAGTTGGTAGTTGGCAGCAGACTGGTTGTTGAGAGAAGCTGCAGCCAACGCGGACTGCTGGGAGTACATAGAGGGAGATGCTCCCAGGAGAGATGGCTGTTGCACTCCGAGAGCTGCAGAGAGGGAGAATAAGACACCAGAGTCAGAAAGGCGAAGGAAATTCATTAAAAAATGGGAGGCTGGATGGGAATGGGATGGAGAAGATGGTGTGATGACAGGTATAAGAGTCAGTGGTGAAGTGAAAGACAATGGAGACCAGAAGAGTATAGAGCAAGCATAATAGTGAGAAAGAGATGAATTATGAGTGTATAGACAGTATGATGACTTTTGACAGGACATACTCAACCCCAATAATCCACCACGTAGGCCAAAATTTTCCTTTGCACATATCTAAACAGCATTGCACTCAGATCCCTTTTTAGTCATTAGCTGCAGGCACACAGGTTCAAGAAGTAAAACCGAGAAATGTTAAAAGTGCAATCCGCATCCGTTCAAATATATAACAAGGCCAATACAGGCAATAAAAAAAACATTTTCTGGCATATATTCAGGTGTTAGTTCTGCACCTTTTATGGACCAAGCATGTTAAATGAATGCATAACGTTACCTCTTTATGCATTTGAATGGAATGAGATCTACAATTTTTTCTCATCATTTGATACCATCCACAGGGTTCAATGGAGTACCTTAGCGTTAATCAAATCAACATCTGAGAAAACGAGACAGTACGATACTCACAGTGCAGGCTGTTGAGGTCAAGAGACTGTCCTGAGTGGCCCGGCTGGGATACCGCTGTAGCGGCGAACTGAGTCGCCCACGGCGGGTTCTTCTGTCCCCCGAACTGGGCCATGACTCGCTCAGGTTACGGGGAGTCTCTGCTCAGCAGGTCGAGGCTCGTCTCTTTCAAAACAACGAAAAGCGGTCGATTAGTAATTGCTGACACAGCAACCTTGACAACGGCTCAACGGTAACGCTAGTCTGGCTAGAAGCTAACGTCAGCAACGAGCCTGAGCAGCAGATAGCTAACGTTAGCTAGCTAACGTTAAAATATAGACGCAGCGTCGTTCTTGTTATGCTAAACCGCTAAAAAAAAAAAAAAAACGCATAGCTAACATTAGCTAACGAAAAGCTAACTTGCTGGCTATTACGTTGGCAAAATTAAGACGTGTCTTATCTATTACCATCTTACAATGCATCACGACCCAACGAGTCATTAATGCGCCAGGAGACAGCCTCTCGATAACAGTTAACGTTAGCACAGAGTTACCGTTAGCTTGGTTGGCAGATACTACACGCGCTAGCAGGATGTGCATGGCTCGTGTTGGGTTTTTGTTATCAACAACGAGGCCCTGGCTAACGCTCGTTAGCAAATTTCGCTAGCCAGTTGGTTCTAAATTGCCAATGCTTTGACAGCCGATGATAAAACACTTCCAGCTATGGTACAAATTCTCCTGTACAATAATAGTTTAACTTCATACAAAATGTTTCAGATAAGTGACGTTGGCTTTGATTAAAGCATTAATGTCCTCGCTGCTTACCTCTCTGTCCTCCGCACCGGCCGTTCTCGACATATACTGCGCATGCGCACGGCGAACCTGATTACAGGCAAGCGATTCTCAACCTAGGAGTCAAGCGGAGATGGTTTATGGAATCTGTAAATATATGTATCCAGTGCACATCTTCGTGGTGGTTGCACGTTTCTTGTGAAATAAATGGTCGCTGTCCCTATGTGCCTTCCAATAATTAAGCGAAATAGACGGATAAAAATCATCACAGGGTCAAAGTTCATCATTGTGTTTTTACACCTATAACAATGGGTTGTGAATAGTCATTGCTTTGTTTTGGAAGCCATGAGCTGAAAAGGCGGACAACCAGTTTCGGTTTGGCCAAACATATCCCTAACGTACATGCATAATTATATTATGCAGATATCTCAATTAAGAAGATTCAACATCAAAAAGTTCTTTACACTTGCTTTCAATTGGTGAATTTATGTTTAATGTGATACAATAAATCTGTAAGAACAGCTGTAGAGCACACAGCCGGCATAGCCTACCGATCTTTCGTGTTGTACTCTACATCTACTTACATTTGAATACAGGCTCAATAACATATTTGAAAGATGATACATTAACAGAGCAAACTGTTCAATATTGTTTCATATAGAGGGCAGCAGATATCCCTAACCCTAACCCTACTGGAATACCATATCTGAAAACAAACTGATAATTCTGCACCTAGCATTAGACGCAGACCATAATCAACTTCAAAAACTCCCAAAATATTCCCATCATGAAAATACTCTTTCAAAAAGTATAATATCATTATTAAAAAGAAATAAATACAACAACATTTACAGTAATTAGAGCAGAATATTTTGTCTTGCAGTTGGAAAAATGACAGTATTCACACATTCAGTGGTAAAAGGTGCATACAGTATGTACATAAATCAAATGCAACTTGAACACTAACAGTATATAGAGTGCATAGATACAAGCGGGAAATAATATTCTCTTCAATCTTATGGTTGCAGTATGGTAACTACTAGTGCACAGCCGTGTTTGTCTACAGTGAAGGACGTTTTAGTCTTGTAATTTGCGCTCCAGCTCAGAGAACACCTTTGCATTGATTTCATCCACTTCATCTTCCACCTGGACAAAAAAACACACATTCATGGGATAAATATGTCAAATGCAGATACAGAGAGTTGTAATGATGTATTTTTTTTTATCATGCTTTAATGACAAAACACACTCTACTGAGTAGCTGCAAAAGAATCAACTAATGTTACAGAATAAAAAATAGAGATAGCAGCGAAACAGGATTATCTCAATTTACTTCCACTCTAATCCCATGACTTCATGGGTATAAATTCTTTTTTATCTTCAATAAGATATTGGCATGGACATACAGAGTGTTGCAGTGTTTACGTTCATGTAGAGTACAGTAGATCTTGTTAATCACCTGCTCCACATCGTCTACCTCTGGGATATAAAACTGCAGCATGTTCTGAATGCCGTTCCTCAGGGTGACCGTAGAGCTGGGACATCCCGTGCAGGAACCCACCAGCTTCAGCTTGACTGTGCCGTCTTCAAAACCCTTGAAGATGACGTCGCCTCCATCCTCCTGCACTGTGGGTCTTGGAAGAGAAAGAGAGCGACAGAATGTATTAGAGAGGGAGGGAGCACAAAGTACACAGAGAGACAGAGCGCTATCTCAGTACAAATGTCCTTTACATCACTGTGAACATTATTTCTGTGAGTGTATGGTAAACAAGTGGTAACCAAAACAACTGCTCTGATGTGAAAGGAAATATTTGGTCACCCACTGCAGTATCATTCCAAATAAGTAAATTACCATTATACTTCACATCACATAATTACTATCATACATAATTATATTTCTACTGAATGTCATGCAAACAGTTAGCTATCAAATTGCAAAACAGTGATAACTACAGCAGTCTCAGGCTGCACTGTTACTACTGACAACAAGTAGTTCTGTACCTGATTCTTGTGTCCAGAAGCTCCTTTATCATCGATACAACATCATCATCATCTTCAGAATAACCTACAATAAGGATGATGTACAGTATGGAGACATTTATGAACACTATACAGTCAAGCATGGTCATTATACACACCATGTTCATAAAGCAAATAAGATACAGTATATAAGTGAGAAGAGATGGTGGGTGTATGTCGTACTCACTGCTCTCATGGTGTGCCACCCCCGTTGTTATGGGGTCTCCACTCTCAAAGAACTTAGCAATGGCCTCCAAAGCGTGACGCTTAATGTCCGTCCATTCCACATCATCATCCGTCTAAGAGAAAACCAAAGATCAAACCAGTTATCTAGACAGAAATGTTGCGTAGGAACATTATCATAGAGACATCCTGTAGCAGCACATGTAACAGTTACCTTGGTGACTGTTATGAAGTCAGGGCCGAAGAAAACACTTTTCACTCCTTCGATTTCAAAGAGGCCCCTGTGGGAAATATGTTATCACATGTTATCAACTGTTATCATGTTGTTCAACAAAATTAAAAACATACCATGCCAGCATGAAGTCTGTGCTCATTTTACTAATAACAAGAACAACTTGTGCTGGCTTTTATCAAGAGTGTCGCTGGTGGCTCTACTGCTTTTTCTGATGATTTGAATGTTTTGAAAAAGAAACAGAAACAATATATCTACACAGTGCATTCCTGCACAATCGTTATTTTCGTTCACAGATATGTTAGAGTATTACATACTGTCATTTAGAAGGACACAACACAATCATCCCAACTATGCACGCTTCAACTAAAGACTCTTTCCAACGCTGGTAAAGACAAGACTATGAATAATGTCATGAAAATAAAAAAAACAACAAAAAATTGAGTGTCCACAGTGTTGTTTGTAAACATGGCACAGAACCTGGCTAAGGATGAACAGTCGGCCGAGCTCGGAGAGGGAAAGTCCAGGGTCCCACTTCCTAGGACAGGTTTACCAGGGAGGAACTTCAAGCTCCTAGGGTTTGGAGTATCTTGTGTCTGGATGGACAGGTGTCGCACTGAAAGATATAGAGTTTAAAATCAACTTTAATTAATTCATTGTGTCTATAATCATGACAATATCACACAGACACTTTCTGAATGAAGGTGACAGAGGGTGAGTGAATGTATTAAGAAGTCTGAAGCTGTCTCACTGTAGAAGTGTGTGGCTCCTGTCACGGGCAGAAGCTCAACTTTTCTGAAGCTCTGGCCAGCGCATTGTGTGTGGTATGGGCTTCTTGACTTGACTGGAAACCTTATAATGTAAAGGGGATAAAACAATATCTATCAGTCAGGACATATCCTCAATTTAAATAACTCTTTAGCTATAGAGTGAGCTACATTCAAATGCCATTGTGTGGATGGATTAGTGTGACACATGAGTTTGCTTAGCGTCAGCAAATGTTTAGTTATCTTAGTTGTTAACTCAGTTTTTCTTATTTGAACAAGCCCGCAAACCAGTAGCTAATGTATTCACGGAAGATGAGGATCACAATCCTAGCTAACGTTAACGGCTAAATGTTTGGTATCGAGGAAGGCAGATAAAACTGAAATCAAACATGATAGCTAACGGGAGATAACTTCGCTAGCTGTTTGATGTTTACGGATTAAGGAGTGGCAAAGCGTCGCCTTGTGTCGCAGTTTGCTAGCTAGTAGTAGCTCAACCTCACGTCTGTTTGTAACCTTGGCTCATTTTACACTTTACACACACTTTTAAAAACTCGTTATATTAGCGGTACAAAGTAATATTTCCTTAAAACGTGGAGCTATGTTACAGCTGCTGAAATTCAAACCTAAAGTGAGAGGTATTTGTTGACCGGAGCAACTGGTGAAGACCCCATCTCATGCGCGCCGCCATTTTGTTTGTTTTGAAAATGAGGACCTCATGTGGTAGAGTCACATAATCCTGTTCAGGGGTTTGATTTGATGTGATGTCAAATATTTCTAGTTTACCAGTCATTTATTTTCGAGAGAAAAAATGAAACAGAACACTTTGATTGGAAGAAAGTTGAATGTATAATAATGCCAGCAGCTAATATTGTGCAATTAAACAAGCAATGATGAACAATGAAATTAAAAAAGGATCATAAATAGAGAAGGTCCAGTATTTAGATGAAAATAATTTAATTAATAGAATCTGTTCATAATGTGCACGTGCTGCTGTGACAAAACAACAACTTTTTCAATTTTTAATCTGTTTACATACATACATATATATATATATATATATGTAATCACAATAAACCTAAGGTTATCAGACCATCTCTCCAGGTTAATTGGTTTAGTCAAGTCAAGTCAAGTGCATATAAATTCTGGTGAAACAGGAGCAGACATTTGCTCTAAAAATGCAACATTGGTGTGTTAAGTCAAAAGACCTAGTTAAAAACAACAGTAAAAATAAATGTTTTAAGTCTACTTTTAAAAGAACTAAGCATTGGGGCATCTCTAATGTCACTTTGCAAGGCATTCCATCTGTTTGGAGCATAAAAACGAAATGCAGCTTCTCCTGCTTTAGAGCGCACACAGGGAACAAGGAGACTACTGGCTGATGATCTGAGGCTTCTTGTTGGTTGATATGGCACAAGCAATTCCTTAATATAATGTGGAGCAGGGCCATTCAGAGTCTTGTAGAGGAAGTAGGAGGACTTTAAAATCAATTCTAACATTTACTGGAAGCCAATGCAAGGATTTAAGAACAGGTGTAATGTGTGCGTTTTTCTTGGTCCTGGTTAAAATCCGTGCAGCAGCATTCTGTAGTAGCTGTAGTCGCTTAACAGTTTTTTTGGGGAGTCCAGAAAAAAGACCATTGCAATAGTCGAGTCTGCTTGTGACAAAGGCATGTACCCGTTTCTCAGCATCCGATTTAGACAGAAAGCCTCTAATTTTTGAAACATTTCTGAGGTGATAGAAAGCTGATCTTATGACATTATTGATATGACAGTAAAGTTAAGAGGTTTACTCAAAAGGTTTACTCAAAATATGCATCAACATACAGGAAGACATACATGGGAAGGCATGAAAAATATTCAAAGCATCATTAATACAAACCAGCCCTACCAGTCCTACAGAATTGTTTTCCTTTGAGCCACTATTGAAACTATGGTATCAAATTAAAACCTCTCCTACTTCTTTCTTCCAAAATCATGTGCAAATATAGGCTACATCGAAATTCTCAGTTGGCCGTATTCTCATTTCAAAGCCGTTTCAGAGTTGTTTAGTGGTGCAACGCTGCACTGGCTTAAGATGGAGTTTAAAGTCATAAAACAAAGGCATAAAACAAACAGTGAGGCAGCGTCGGGAAGGCCAACCCCATGTTTCCTCACATGTGTTCTGACAGGACAAGGAGTGGCAAAGAGAGAGAGGGAGAGAGAGAAATAAAGAAAGAAAGAGATAGACGCTCCCATAAAGCAGGAATGTATTGTGGGTGGTGGAGGATTATAACTGACTGTAACTGTACAAGAATCTGCTTGAAGAGCCTGAATTACAATTACCTCATATAGGAGCAGGACATTTTGTGTTGTGCTCCTGCTCTGATGCTGAAGATCCACACAGGTGTGAGTTTGACTGCAGTTGAGGAATCTACAAGCTCCTGAAGAAGTCTTCTGGTGACAGCTTTAAAAACACTTTCCAGGAGTCAAAGGCATCCCTGCTTTAATTTTGCTGCTGCTGCTCCTCACCACCAAGACATGGTCTTCTGGATTCTCCTCCCCATCTCGCTCGCCCTGCTGTCCCTCGTTGGAACCTGGACTGTGTAAGTTTACCAGGAATTAACACCTTTTCATCTTTTACCAAGGGATGATGCAAAGTTGCCCTTCACAGATGCCAGATTTCATTCTCCACTCAATCTATTCTATTCATAATGCTGTTTTCTCTTGTCTACCATTCACTGTGGTTTGCGGAAACCTATTCTTCAAGTCCAGTTGAAACTATTAGAACAACATTCAGTGATGTTTACAAGTAGAGCTTTTATTTATCAGAGAGAACAGAACAATCTATCAGCACATTAAATTAAAGACAGGGTGGAAATTTACATTCCCCATGTACAAATTAGCCAGTGTTAAACAACAGAACTCTCGCAAATGCCAAGTTTCCATTAGTTGGAGCTTCCTGAATGACTTTAATGAGCCAGTAAACTGTTTATCAGTATGATTCACACATTGAAGCTTAAGCTTGAAGCCTGCACATGAAGTTGTAAGAGCTTAGTTTCATGATAATGCGACTCTTGTTGTGTGATTATCTAGTGCAGGCGCTATCATCAATGACTCATTTGAACTGCTCCATGATTGCCAAGACATCCAAAGGAAGACTGGAGAAATGAGTGGCTTTTGTATTTGACATGGTGTATTACTGGCTAAAGGCAGTGAGATTCCAATGGGGATACTGAAAGTGTCATCAGAATTATCATCCAGATATTAGTGAAAATGAACCCTTGTTGATTTTTTGCTGGGACCTTCTTGTCTTTGAGTGATGAGACGGCATCCTCCTTTTTAGCAGAAGTGATCTCATGTTTCCCCTTTTCTTAACTCTGGATTCCAGGGAGGTCCGGTTCTTGAAAACCACTGATTTAGCAGGGCTGCATATAGTGGACGTCACATTTGGGCATTCATGTCATTGGCGTCAATTTATTAAATATGAATTTAATGAATTTAATCTTAATTTCATGTTTTATCTTTATTTTAGGTGCAGATATATAGATATATAGATATATCTGTGAAAAGTATATCTGTAAAAGTCCAAAATGTGACGATCATAGCAGCATTAGCAATTAAATGCTCAAGCTTAATTTATGCAAAACTGAAATTTGCTCACTATATTGTTTAAACATGCTGTGAGGTACAAGTCTTTTTTCTAAAAAGATAAAAGAAAGGTAAAGTCAAAATTTGGAGACTCCCAAACATTGTCTTCACTTTTGGTGAGTCTCCAGATTTTGCGGTACACACCTTGAAATATGTGATCAAGCTAGTTCTGTTGATCACAGGGTGTTCAGTATGCAGACAGGACTAGCAAGAAATATAAAGAGACAATACAACAAATGTTTCTCCAGCTGCGTCATCCATGCCTATAAAGGCAGGTATTTTCCACGTTACATAAAGCTTAAGCTGTTACTGATTACGGGTCCAGTGTTATTTTTGCCTTGGCAGAAGTTTATACTTCACATTGTAATTGCATGCTTTTTTCCATGACCGGCATATTTGATAACCATTTTGTGTTGGTTCAGTGCTGCCATAGGTGTCATAGTGTATTTGACAATGTACATGTATCACCCCAAAATCCACATATCAGTCCACAATCAATTCATTCAATAGGAATGTGCTGTTAATGCCTGAGATTGAACTAATCTACAGCTGTAGGCTGTAGACAGAAAATATCAATAATGCAAAAAGATGCCAAACAATGGTCAGAACATTAAGTGAATAAGTCAAGACTGACATTGGACCCACATAACAAAAATGCTGGCATTATGGTTTCTTCTGTTGTATATTTCCAGATATGGCCTTGCGTTCTACTTCGAACATGTGTGCTCCCTCAGCAACTGGTGAGTTGTGTCTGTTAGTTGACCATGAACAGTTGAATTGTGATGGATTCTCTCAGCCATTCTCTAAAACTTTATCAATCTGTTTTCAGGGAGGGCGACAACTTCTGCAGAGGGAATGAATCCATCGGATGCTGCAAGGTCCCCACCATAAGGTAACTACAATGTCTAAGCACACACCTGAGCACAGTTTGCTTCATTTCACTTTCACTCGTCCTTCCCATAGGAATATAATTCTGTGGCATTGCCATAATTAACTGAACATATTATTTGCTCAAACTCAGCTCAAGTGGAACCAGATCACCAGAGAATTCCCTTTTCAGCGCCACGATCAGCGCTGGCTCCTTTCTGTGTGAGTTTTCCTAATGAAGACCTAACACTTGCTGCACGATATGAGTGATACGCCTGATACGCCTGATACCAACTCTGGTTCTCCTCCTTAGTTCTAGTGTTCTCTATTTTCCACCATGCTCACATCCTGGAGAAAAATGCTGCTCAGTCCATGCTGAGCAAGTTTGCGTTGGTCTTTGGTGAGGTGGCAGCCATCGGGGCTTTCGCAGCTGGAAACTGCAATGTGAGTACTTCCTGCTGAATATGTTTGAATAAGATTTATACTTCAGTGAGAGAAATTCATCCCACAAAACATTAAGATCCAACAGGAAAAGACTTCAGAATATAATGTTGCATGCCGGACGATAAGCAATAAAGCAGAACAGCTTCGATTTGCAGCTGTGTGTCTAAAGAGCAAACAAAGGTGGGAAACTATTTGTTTTGTCATCTGTACAGTTGACCAAAGTTAACAAAGCCTCGTACACCTCTTCCACACTTTGAAACATAATACAGTTTGGTTTAGATTAAACTGTACCTTTTTTATTTGAGTAATAATGTTGTAATGACAGTATTAACAATCCAAATATCCACATCAACACTTCACAATTCTGGGTGATGTCCTTGTTTTATTATTACATACGAGTTGAACAGCTTCTATCTGCATGATAGAAACCACGTTAGAATATTGCGCACCACCTAATAAAAGATATTTAGTATGTACAGTATAAATAACAAAATTATTATAAGAATTACTATTAGTCTGCATTGGTCTATATAACACTTGTTTAGGCACATATTGTAAAATTTATTGTAAGACTTATATGTGCCTGATTACAAGTCACAAAGGCTGTATACTGTAGCCATGACTTGCAGAAATCCATACCTCCATGCCTACACATGCATAATAACCTTTATTATAAGTTGTCCTGATAACAACTGACTGTGTGTTGACTCTGTTGAATGTACTGACTGTCCTCCACAGCCTGGTTACCTGTCACTCCTGCACAACCTCGGAGCTGCCCTTAGTTTCCTGTGCATCTGTTTCTACACTGTGCTGCTCACTGCACTGACTGGGAGGTGTGTGCTGACAGGATTTGAGAAGTTTCTCTACCCAATACGCATAGTCTCCACTGTACTCCAGATCATTGTCACCATCTGCTGTATCCTTCCTAAGCCTCTGGGCTAGACTGTCTGTCTGTCTGTCTGTCAAGTATCCCACGAAACACTTCAGTTTGAGGATATTTTTATATAAATCAACCATCAGGGGTGTGTGATGAACCAGTGGCCGGTAAAGCAGGCTGGCTTCTCGTGAACTTGATATAGTACATTAATATTCGTCATGGCTTTTAATAGGCAGTTGGAGCAAACATAACATCAACAGCGACGCATGAGCAACTCACTCTCCAACTGCTGCCTCTCCTACAGGCTTTTTGCATCGTACTCTGATCCAGTCTGCTGCAATGTTTACAAAGTGGGACTGGCCAATACAGTCCAAATGATTGAAGTAGATAGACTGCACATAGCTCATAGCAGTGCTTTAACCTTTTGTTATCCAGGGGAAATCGACTGAGCTCACATGCTGTTTTCAAGTTTCAACACCTTTCAAGTATCACATTTACAAAGTTTCACACATTTACATCTGGGAGCAGCTTTGATGTGGCACTAGTCAAAATATTGAGAATATCCATATATGTATATATTAACCAAACATATACTGTAGGATGGTAAGACTTGGCACCATGTGGCTTGTGCTTCCTACTACAGTAAGACAATTGCAAAACAGACAGGGTGGAGATGGAAAATGAATAGGAAAATGCATTAGCACATGGAATAACAAAAAGGAATATTTAAATGTCTTATTTTGTTGCTTTATGACAGAAAAATTAAATTGACACTTGTGAATTTAATCAATCACTTTATATTTTTTTAATCTATTAATTAATCAATAATAATTAATCCCTGAACTAGTCTATTATAATTAGAATGGCACACTAGAGACTCCATAGATTACATTGCCATTTTGTAAAGATAGAAACATAAAGGCATTTAGACTATTACATCAAGGATATAAAAGGTATTGATGTGATCAATATTCAATTCATTGGGAGGTAATTTACAGTCAAAGGCTTTTACAAACAATCATGCTCCAGTTTATTTATGAAACATTGGACTGCCACTAACTGTTAAATTCCTCCTTAACACTGAAATCCCTCAGACACTATTCTGTTTGCCCAGGACGAATACTGGTACAAACACCTGTCTGCCGTGTTTGAGTGGATGCTCAGCGTCAACCTGGAGCTGTTTGAGCTCAGCTACGCTGTGGAGTTTTGTTTCTTCTCCTCCTCCATGCTTTCAAACCTGTTGGGCAAGCCAGAGGAAGAGAAGCCTTTGATACTGACAATGTCCTGATATGAGGCTGCCAGGGTCCAGAGTAGAGCGGATGGACTTAACAAGGCATCTGGAAAGTAAATGGCTGGACCGTGGCTGGAACAATATTACTGTATTTCAGCACTCTCTACAGGGCCTGGATCGTTCATATCTATTGATGGATTATTCATCACCTCATGCTTCATTCTACCTTCCTGATATTTCAATACCTGTATGTAGATTTTCTTTACTGTGCAGTTTCTGACTTTAAGCACTACTGGTGATTTTGTTCCTATATGAAGGTAAAAACACTCACTGAGGTCTAATTTATTGAGGGAGTTCATACTCTACTTGACATAATTTATTGAACAAAACAGACTAGCTTGCTAAAGCCATATTTTGTTTTTGTATCTCAGACCAGATATTTTCACAGTTATTACATCAGAAATTGTGAGTCACTGTTGGCACGTCACATAAGTATAAATACAACTTCTGGGGAGATGGTATATGAACAAAGTATGACAGCCATGCCGTACAAATAACAACCCTTTTGATGCTCTGCCAACAGAACAAATGTAACATAAACAAGGTACTCATTTGAGCCTTTGTTTTATGAACTATTTTTTCAATCACACACCTTTTTCATTATTTATATGATGCTCAGGTTTTTTGTGCAATGATTTTTATCGAATGTTACCATAATCAACAATGAATATCAGTCAAGGACTCCTCAAATGGTGCAAATGAAGGCCAAATGATAAGATAATCTCATTGATTAAATGTTAGCTCAATGTTGACCTTGATGGATCTCAGCACTTAAATATATATTGTTGATTTAATAATAAAATACTCAAGACCGCTGTATGCTGTGAGCAGTCCTGTTTTCATTAAGCTTGGTGGCTGTTGTGCGATCACATTCAGCAGATGTACATTCCAACTGCGTCATGAGATCCTGTTTGAGTGGATGATTAACGCTGTAAATGACGTTCATGAAAGCGCGATGATGTATCCACACATCAACACACACTAAAACAGGCCAAGTTACAGAACAGGTGCAAGGTACCTAGTACAGTGGGTGTTGTCTAAATCCTTTCCATTACAATGATTTTAGGTGTGGTCTAGTGATTTACATTTGAATGGCGTGTCAGAGGACGCAATTTTAACTGGAGATATTCAGTGATACCACTGAATATCTCCATATCTCTTCTTACTGCTAATTGTGTTAGACTGATGACTCTGAATAATTCATAAGTGATTGTTCTGCAAGTGCTGATTTTTAGTAAAAGTAACTTGTTTCCACAATTTTTTCTACATTCCGTGCTGCACTTCAGCTTATTGCGTGAGACAACTTCTTAAACCGTGTTAATATTCCAACAGAGAATCCTGAGGAAAGGAAACCACATGGTTCTGGTTTTAATGCAAAGCACTTAACCTTTACTTGAAAGAAGGTAATATACATCCTGGAATTACAGATAATAAAGATACATTATGAGCAAAATCATTTCACAATGAATATCATCTCTCCTTCGCATCAACCCAGAGAGTAGTGCGACATATCTACAGTTTTGTTAGGAAGAAAACAGTGAAAAGCACACCTAATTCTGTCCAAGCATCTTTACTGTATGATACACTGTAAAAAATGTTCTATATTAAGCAGTAGTCCACATTGTTAACCTCCTCAATAACAAAAGGAAAAAAGAAACAAAATTTGAAGAAACATGAGTTTCATGGTTGTTTTCCAACTAAGTAGTTCAACTGCAATGCATACATTATAAATATATGTAAGGGGAAGAAGAAAAACAAAAAAGTTCAAAATAGTACTACAAGCAATATTCCACAATTCCAGCATGGCTGAAACAATAAGTGGCCATTTTTTCAAAATCCCACACTTTGGCGTGTGACCACAGCTAATCTTTTACAAACCTTTAAGATACTGTAGAATCTTCAAGCAGGCGCATTTGCAAGCCCAACTAATGCTCAACACCTCCGGATAAATCAAGCTAAAATTGCCCTTAAAATTTGCTCTGTGAATGAATAAAGTTGCCTACTATCTTATCCTGTGAGGTGAGAAACACTTTTCATAAGGAGTGAGGACTTTGCGTGAGAAAAACGCAAGGTCTTATAGTTAAGAAAAGTTTTTTTTTTTTTTTGCAACTCCAAGCCTTAAGTAATGAAAAAGCTCCTCCTCAGCTAAGCTAGGGGCAGTCACTGGTATTAATCACAGAACTCTTCGATTCTAAAAGTAACTTATTCGTGTTCTCTGGCTCATGTCCAACAGCTTCAACTAAATGCTCGTCTCCTTTCCTCTCCTCCCCATTTGTACCTAAAGACACTCCATGGTCAGTTGATTTCTCAGGTCGGGGGAAGCTCCACCTGTATACACTATGAACAATTCTCTTTTCAATAAAAAGGAAGGACACTACAGTAGTTGACAACTCAAAAAAGTATTAATGTGATGATGCGGGTTGGTAATTGTTTAAATCTACGGCAAGTTGAAATGGGGGATTTCTTCAAACAGAGTACATGTTCTTGGTGGTGGATCCGCTCTTGCTGGACGTGTCGTCATGTGACTGGTAGCCAATCATGGCTTTGATGGGGAGGCTCAGACGCTCTTTATACTGTTGCCTGTGGAGAGGAGACATGGACGTGAGACGTGGACGTGAATGTGTGTCACCATCTAGTGGCCAACTGGAGGAGGCAAGTCAACTTATAATTCCATCACTTGTACAAGCTGCATTACTCACTGACTGATCATGTCTTTGAGAGTGCGTTACAGCTTACCCTATCGTCATGATGGCTTCCCTGTTTTGGCAGTTGCTGGTCCAGATGGCTATTTTGTCACCTTTAGGTCTGACGTTGACCACAGCGCCGCACACGTCTTCACTGGCCTCATCAAACGACTCGCCGACTAAACACAACAGCTGCAAAATACACAAACCACAACATACTGAGATTCATGGCCATCAGAACGGGTGCGTGTGACGATGTCGTTTCATTAGGAGAGTCGGCCAGCTGCTGCTGAGTGTAGCCTTACCGTCTCCATCCAGTAGCGGTCGAGGTCGTTGTGTCTCTGCTGTTTGCTGAGGGTCATCAGCCATCGACCTCCCAGCTTGTTCCTGTCGTCTTCCCACATCGGCTTGATCCCATCCTGCCAAACATGAACAAAGACTTGAATTACTGTTGCTGATGCTAGTTTCTTATAAGAACAGCTACAGACTCGGGAGGGCTTCCCTAAATTGTGTGTTGTAGTCATACTTTCTTAAAACTATATCATAACCATGTTCATCTCTGCTGCTCAAATTTCTCAGTTTAACATGCTAAAAATATACAAATTGTGAACAACAGCAAAACAATATTCTCTGCATAATAAAATAATCAGATTACATTTGTGAAAGGCCTTACCTTAAATAAGCAATAATCACAGCCAAAGCCAAGCTTGCTTGGTTGCTGTATGTGGTTGTATAATCTGTAAGAAAAAAGGATTATTGTGTCAATACCAAAATTTTGACTTCAGTGCCAATACCAGCCACATCTACCATGGTTCTGATTTTAAAGCAAGGCCACAGTGAGGAAATCTAAGCCTATAATCTAAAAAGTGACATACTACAAACATCAAACATTTGAGCCAAAAAATAGCATTGGATGTTTATTTGACAAAGACAAAAACCAATGCTACTGTAACTGTTGTCATGTCTGTTGTCAATTTTTAGTGCTGTGCAACTACTAAAACATAAAACAGCTGATGGAGCACACAGACCATCTAGAGTTGTCTGGAACATGACTTTCTGGTGAAAGGCCGACAGCAATCTGTGTATAAGTGAACAAGCTTCTACTATGGTTTACACTTCAGTGATAATGTTCTGTGCAGTGGAGCTCATTCATAAAAATGCGTTTTACCACAGCTGTGAATACCGTGATGGAGCCACATTACCGCTGTGTTATCCTCAGCTCTAGGCCGGGAGACAGCCAATCAAAAGAAAACCTGTTGATTAAGCTTTACATATTCAACAGCTTGTCCACACCTGTGTGTCAGTGCAATAGGCAGCATAGACATGTCACCCTCCTCCTCATGCACTCCTACTGCTGTATTGTTCCAAATCCAAATTTATTTTTAAAGCACATCAAACAACAACAGTTGACCAAAGTGCTGTACAATCAAAATAGCAAAAACCATAAAACACAATAAAAACAAAGACCAGTTTAAAAGACAAAAGGACAATAAAATAATAAAAGCAATAAGACCGTAAGAAAAAGAAAGGCAACTCTCACACTGAGTTAAAAGCCAAGGAATAAAAATTTGTTTTGAGATGGGATTTAAAAACAGAGTGTAGGGGCCAGCCTAACATGCAGAGGCAACTCGTTCCATAGCTTGGGGGCTACAACTGCAAAGGCGCCCTGCATAGGTCCATATGAGGGGCGTCACAGGCACCACTGGGTCCAAATATCAGGACTTCAGTTTTACTCTCATTGTTGGCCATGATAAACCGAATGTTTATGATGTCACTTGCTGAAATTACAAATCGACCATAGGTTATGATTGTGACCTGATGAAGACCTATCGAAACGTTAAGATAAATAAATATATGGGAGCATTGGCAGCAGTGTGCGCCATTCTCTTTCTTTAATACTTTAGCTGAATCAAATCAGATGGAAACTGACTTCTACCAACCGCAATCAGAGCAGTAATTAATAACTGCAAAGCCAGTGTGTCATATTTATTAAAACATTTTGCTGTTTCCAATGGTAATTAGTGCACAATGTAACTTTATACATTTTTTTTTAATAATTAACATTTGTTTTCATTAGTTAATTCATGTTTCATGTTTATGAATGAGAAAACACCCTACCGTGACGGTATCTGCCCCTAACGTCATGCTAAACCTGCCGGTAAGTTTTATGAATGAGCCCCCCTGTCTTGACTTGCCCAAAAACAATTTTACTAACAGAAAACAATGCTCTGGCAGTCTGACCATCAGGCATGCCCAATGATAGCAAGACGACCGAAATGTATATATATGGATTCAACATGAATTCAACCGTATTCTAATTTGCAGGTTTAGTCAGTGCGTCAGAATTTTCCAGAGATACCTGGATACAAAACTTAAACATTGCATGTACAAAGGCTTTTCTCTAATGTTTGTGGGAGAAGGAACCACACTACTACACCTGTATAGGACACTTTGCAGCACCACAAGGGACAGTTATCAAAGTAAGATCTGACTCATACCAAGATGTTACATTGTGTTGCTTTGTCTTTACTTGTGTGCTTTTCAGTCAGAAAAGAATATAAAGAAAGTCCATTCTTCTTCTAAAATCATGGTTACATTGCAGGGTTAGTGGAGAACACTTACGCCCAGAAGTCTTCCACTGTGTCAAACTTAGAGATGAGACGCAAGTTCTCTGTCCAGCTTTTGCTCTTGTCGTTTTTGAAATACCACAGGGCCCATCTAAGAGAGGAAAACACAACAATCACTTTCACAACACTCACTTAATATTCATAGGACTGTGGAAAAAAAACTTTTAAGTACAATGAGAAAGGGTTTCATCAACAAAACTAGAAATTACAGTTGTTCTGATGCCCAGCATTTAGCCTACACATCGCCCAATCAAACATCTCTTGATGGCATCGGGGCAGGGAGCCCGAGGGACGTTTGTTCCCTCAGTGACGTCTGCCAGGCAGCGGTCGGTCTCCTGCAAGGCTGCCAATCGCTGGCACACCTCTTTCTGCAATGAGCCACAAGTGATGAGCAAACTGCACCACAGGTAGCCCTGTTAGTTGGCCAACTATTTAGTAATTAGTCATTGCTATATGCCTAACGACAGTGATTAGCCTGTCAAACGCCTCTCTCTCCTAGTCTTTTCTGCCTCTCTCCATTTTCCTCTGTCTAATAAAAGGATACTTCGTAAATGTTATCTTCTAAATATCGATGAAAAAAAACCCAACAACAACAAAAAAACAACTCAACATCGCCGCTTGAAAAAAGTCACATCGGCACTGACACAGCCCATTGTCGATGTCTGATGACATCGTACATCAGCACAACCCTACTGGCAATGTTTAGGAAGGAACTCATCAAGCTTTTATGTGACAAAAACATGGTCAGTGACCTGACTGAGAAAACCACACGTAAGCAATGTTACTGATCATGTAAGCATCAGTGTTTAGCCTCAGTAAAACCAGCAAAAGTCCATATCTTTGTAATAGGAACAACTATGGAAGGCCTTGGCATCTCATAACATGAAAACAATAAAATAGCCTAAGCCAGACTCCTATTAACTGAACACAGATATAGAGCCCATTTCACCGCAGAACACAACAGCGAGACAGAATGGCATGCATATCAATGCAAAAGAACAGAGAAACCAGGCCATCATCCGCCCTACAAACGCACCCATTGTTTATGACGGGTGCCATTATTCTTTCATCTATTCCCAGGAAGGGTATGCCTGGTGGGGGAGGGATGAGGGCAGAGAAGGGGCACCGGCTAAACCCAGTGCCCCCCCACAACAGTAACCAACCCTTAACCCCGCCCACATGTCATAAAGACCCGTGTAATATTCAGCAAAGCCAAATCAGAGGAGGAGACCCAAGCAGTACAGACTAACAGAGAGAGAAGTACTAGTACCATGCTGCTGCCTTAGTGACACCAATTATTACACAACGCTGGAGACTAGGCAGCACACAGCCGTGATTTCCTCCGGTGAACCCAGCTGAGGACACAGACGGGCATGTAAACAAACATTTCAGACTAGATAGTCTATGGCGGAGGATTGGTAATTACTGCGGAGGAGATCTGAGACAAAAACAGTGACACAAGATATGTTACAACATATTCGTAAACAACATTTTGCAACACAGCTACCTTGTCAATTCGGCAGGCCAAGACCTCTTTACGGTGTATAACAGTGCAGATAAACCAGAAAGCAAGACAGAGGCTTCAACACCTAGCCTTCTGTCCGAGACATCCACTATTAAGGGTGTTAAAGTGGAAGTATCTTTATACTTTAACCCGGCCCCAGTATGGTCAAACCAAATCTGAGAGGCTAACACCAGAATGCTAGGATTACGCTGCCCAGGCTGGAACAGTAGCTGGGGACAACCTTCACCTCAGAGGCTGGGCTGAACAAGCAGAATGGCCTAGAAGTGACTTACTACGTGGTCTACTCAGCATTTCCCCACCAACTCTACAGTGCTACTGAATAGGTTGTCGCCAGCACAGAATTGTGATAACATTTCTAAAAAGACAACAGTGAATGACAACTGCGTCAACACTGATATGTAGGAGGCCAAAAACGGCTATTCTGTCCTCATCGTGAACCTAATATAGCCTTCTCCTACATGATCACGTTTATTTTTTTGCATTGTTTTCTGTATAGGTTGATCCGACGGTTGTCATCCTTTTTCTGTGCCAAGGCACACTTCAGCCAAAACCAAATATCCAGCACACACCATGTAACCTATTCTTTGAGAAAGATCCATTAAGCTTAATATGATCCTCCTAGTAGTGATATCAAGAAATGTGGGACAAGGTCAAGAAATGTTTGAGCTTTGAGGAAATAAGTGTCATTTTAAACAGATTCACTTAGGTTTCAATTATGATCAACATAATAAATTTGATGTTGCTGATGTTTACATTTGGAAAAAAATTTAAATGTACAAAGCACATTTCAGTTCAATAAACAGCACCTTGTAGAGAACACAAGGTTAGAAGACATTTTTCATTAAACACACATCCTCGGTGTCATTGGAGAGAAACGATTTTGCCATGTTATCTATTGAGAGGACTAACGGTACCAAAACAAGCAGTGCTTCCCGCCCAAACACTATAAGGAGAAAGTCTAAGCAACTAGGTTGAAATTCCGTAGCAGTGAGTAATATACTAGTCTTCCAAAATCAGTAAACCACCTTCATGTGTGGCCAGAAGTGAAGACATAGCCCACAGAACAGGAGTAAAAATGGGGACCTTCCACCAAATGAGATCAAGATGAAATATGTTGTCATTAGTGGCTAATAAAATGGAGGACACTTCCTCAAAGAACAATGTAAGAATGCAATGTGCTGTCAAACATCACAGTTTGATCCATACTTGTTTTGCAAGGGGTGTTTGATATATTGCTCAGGACTCGCAACCACAGGGCTGTCAGTTTGGGGTTCTTCAGTATCAGCTGCTTTCTGAGAAGAAATAGGCAGAGGGAAAAAAACATAAATTACGATGATCAGTTCATAATCACACATTACATTAATTGAAAATTCCATCCTATTATCTATTTTGAATGCGAAAGCTATTCATTTAAATACCTAATTCATTCTCACTTCTGAATGGACAATAGTCTTTGTCATAAAAACTACAAAGTTAGCAAGCTAACTAACGACATCTATTAAGACAAGCAGCTTTGTCAGCAAAGCTATTCAGTCCTATAGCATAATTTCAATTGATAAAGTCACTAACATAACTACTTGACGAAAAACATCCAAATAGCTAGCGTTAGGTTGATAAAGCCAGCCAATGAGGAAATCTAAACTACACTAACCAGCTAAGCTAGTTAACGTTAGCCAGTATTAGTTTTAGCAGACGTGCTAGCTAGCAGCGAGACACACGTGTCCAGATGTCACGAATTTAATTCATAACATCACAATATGAACGCTCACAAGCACTAACGGTGTCTTCGGATCCATCTAAAATAACAACTTTAACATCGAGGTAGATTTAAACGAATCAATGAATGGACTACGACTGAACGATGTTCAGTCAGTCCCTCCCTGCCAACAAAGTCAGGCAATGCCACCCCCCTTATCCATCACATTGCTGTGCATGCTAACGTTAGCTAGAATCCACGCGAACTGACCCATCATAACACCACGACACAATAATTCGCCGAAAAATAGTGGGCGCGATTCCAGTTACACCAGATTGTATTACAACATCATCAAATGTGGTCAATTCTTAGTCTCTCCTTATGTGCTAGTCGAATTTTCCAGCTATCCCTGTCTCCCTTACCGGCTCCGATGTCGCCATCTTGACAGTTGAAATTCTCTGGCCGTTCAGCGCTGCTGCGTCACAAACCAACCACTCACAAACCTACGGAAGCCTTTTCAGTCCAAACGCGTTTACTGGTTGATATACATCTACAGCCGTGGGATACATTCATAGAACGTAAATTGACTTGACATAACCACTCTGAGCCAACCTGTCTTTCGTCTTACATGTTTTTGGTTTTTGTAAAATGCTCAAACACTACACACACATGCCAACCTTAATGACAAACCTTTACCTATTGAAGTCTCCAAGTCTCTCGAGGTTTCTAGGATTGTAATACTACTACCATTAATGATGCCTATGTGGATGGTCTTCTCCCTTTTCCGCCTTCCAGAGAGCAAAATACAGCATCCCTGAGTTTGGTAGGGATTCAGTGACTTGACGCTCATTGACAGTTGTAGAGGACAAATGCTTACTGGCCTGGGGGTTTAGATTCAGGTTGTCTGGTTGAAGGCCACTCGGCTGCCACCTTGTACATTTGGACCCCATGGTCTTCCCAGGGTGGCTTAGGTCAAATATCACCAGGTAATGGTAACATTTTAGGGTTAGGTTTTTGGTCTGATTGCACACTTTGTTAACGAAGGCTTCAGGACGCTTTTCCGCTCTCCTGCTAACCTTGAGCCATGATGTGATTGGCCATACAGAACTGTAAATGACACTGGGTCCTTTGGCATCATGAGGACATGCCCAAACTAGTAGGCTACAGCTCTGGCCGATCATGGCTTAAACACCTCTGGAATTGTTCTTTCCAAATATTTTGTTTGCATTTTCACCTGATAAGCCAAATTTCACCAGGATGCCCAAACAAACCTCCCTGCTCACAGTGCCAAAGGGCTTCAGGTTAACAAAGGCCATGAAGATGTCCTGATGTTCTCAGCACCTCTAAAGTAGCTACAGTAGCTCTGAAAGTCACGGTGACTGTGCTTGTATTTTTCCTGAACCCTCACTATGGCTTTGGCAGTTTTGTTTATGTGAATCACTTCCTGGAACATCATTGTTGCCAGGACTTGACTGCAAACTCTGCTCTTCACAGATTGGGCTCATGGTACAAGCACCACAACTCCCAGTGTGGTCCAATCAAATCTGAAAACCTAAATTCAGTATTCTAGAATACACTGCCTCCGGGCAAGCACAGCCTCACTTAATGAGGAAGTGATCTCCTCAGCCATTCCTTTTTAACTCCACAGTTCTGTGAATAGCTTTTCACCAGAACAGAACTGTAACATTATTTCTAAAACGACAACAGTGAATGAAAACTGTACTGAAATTGAAATTGTTGGAGTTTCAACTCATAGACCCTCATAGACCCATATACCCTTCTCCCATATTTATCTTTTTGAATTGTTGTCAATAGAGTGCCTGGCACAATTTAGCAAGACACAATTATCCACCACACACCAAATAACAAATTCTTCAAAGTTCAATTAAGCTTAATGTGATCCTACAAGCAGTTGTGATCGAGAAAAGGCCCACACTTTGTTCAATTTGAAGCAATAATTACCAATTTAAGGAGACTAGTGCAGTGCCCGTTCAAAACAGGCGTAGGCTATCAGTCGCTTGCTTTGGGCCCCACTGCTGCACAGAGCGCTGTTCGCTTGTTTATTCAAAGTTTATTAATATTGAACGTGTCGCGTGTCCAATCCGACACTGCACGTCCTTGGGTCCCCAGCAATACACCCGCCAAGTGTGAAGTACATCGGACGAACGGTTCTCGAGATATGCAAAAGACGCACATACAGACAGAGATTCCTTGCTTTATAGTATGATGATTTAGCTAAACTTAAAGGATGTAACTGAACTAACTTTGTTTGATGTTGTTAATTTTCTTTACACTTGGCCAAAAACTTGAGTCCACACCACTTGGGAACTGCTAAGTTAGTCATCTCAGCGAGTTATTGGCAAGGGACAATGTTTTTGTTTTTTTAAGTTTTTTATTTATTTTCTTTTAAACACATCATCAATGTCACTGGAAAGAAAAAATGTCATTTTATCAGTTCTGGAGACTAATTGTACCAAAACAAGCAGTGATTCACACCCAAACATTAAGAGGACAAAGTCTAAACAACTGAGTTGAACTTCAATAGCAATGAGTCATATGCTGCTCAGGCAAATTCAGTAAACCACCTCCATGTGTGGCCAGAGGTGAAGACAGAACCTATAGAAGACGAGTCAAATGGGACCCAGATGAAAAGTGTGTTCACTTCGCCCTGATAAATATACGTAGATACTACTTCTTTTTTATAAAAATGACACATCAGTTCTTATCAGAGGATAATTAGGCTACTATAACATGCCCAACCCATTGTCTGTATTGAAGTGTATGAAGTGAGCTATAATATTAATAAGCTAATTCATGGTCTCATTACTGAGTCACCACATCTTGGTGAACACATGCAGGCTTGCACACACTCATGCATGCACACTTGCACATGCACGCACACACACACACACAGACACACACACACACGCACACACACACCAACAGCAAAGAATAGAGAAAATCATGATCAGGTCCAAAATATAAATATGACTTTATTTCACAATCCCGAAAGAGATCAGCCATCCATAAAAGGAATGCTAAATTTAGTCTCTTCTCAAGTCTAAAATGGATATACTTTCAGCAACATACAGTAATTCAGTTTCAAAATAAGCAAGATCATCCATTGTCTACACACCATTAACAGTACAGTAAAAACAATCTGGTTCACATACATATTTACACATTTTTCTACTAATAAAAACCTCAGATTTTTGAATGCTGGTGCTTGTTAGTTCCTCGTTGATACAAAGACTTTCAATGTAGTTGCGTGACGTGGACTGAGAAATTCTCAGTAAATCAAATAGAATGTGACGTTCAAAACATCCTACCTAAAGATGACTTGAAACTGTTTACATTCATTGCATTATGTGTGTGTGTGGTGACTGTGTGTTGTACACATTTTCCCAAATTACAGCCATTTGAGAATGGTTGGTGAGTTTGGTTATCAGTGGAAGACTTTTCAACTCTAGATGGACATGTTTGCGATAATTCACGTTTTATTTGTATTTGCGACAAATGATTCAGGATACAGGATACCAATGCGTTGCAGTTTGGTGTCAGCCTAGTAAGGATGCAAAGAAATGCCTAAACTACCTTTGTATGGAATCATATAGCAGATCAGTGTGTGCTGAGTATGCAAAGAGCACCATGCCATCACCTTGCAGTATATAACCAGGTTGAGTCAGTGAATGCACCTTGACATCTTGTCCTATTAGCACCAAAAGGAAGTCAAAGTATTTAAAAGACCAAAACATTTCTCACAGAAAATGTTGTGCCACCAGTGTTAGGGTGAGTACCAGTTCAACTTCTGTATAGTGTATGTTAAAACGTTCTTAAATGTCTATAGCTTTTCTTTCAAGGGTAATAAAAAAATCCTGATTCACCAAGAGTTGACACCAACCCTGTTTGCCTTATTCAGACCCTGTAAAAAAGCAATCTGTAAACAAAGTCTTCACAAGGACTGAGCACCCCGAAACCTATCTTAGGATATCGTCTGAGTGGGATCTGACTGCTGTATATGAGTGGTTTTCCACCAAAAGCAGAGAGGAGGCAAAGAGGAAATAGTTTAGTTAGTTTAGCATTCACTAACATAGTCGCGTGTTCATATCCAGAGCATGGAGATACAACAATACTGGCAATATTCTGTTGAGATAGATGACACATTGTGATTTCTGTAAAAAACAGAGGTCTCATTAGCACCATTAAAATGTACAGTAAGTCAGAATTTTTGAAAACATTTGAATCCTATGATCTTCACTTGTGCCCCGTGAAAACAGATATTTTAAACACTTTGAATTAATTTCCAGAAAGTGAACATAAATTAAGTGCCGGCAATAATAAGCACTTTGTTGTTGCAGCATTTCATGATTCCTCATTATGCTAAGTATTGAACGAGACTGAATTTCATTAGATATGTATGCCATGTTCTTTAATTGTAGCTCAATCAAATTAAAGAATAGAAATCAGGTAAATGCAGAAATACTGTAAAAGAAAAGAGGTTTCACGCCCAACTGTCATATATATCTCTGTCTGTACATACATACGTAGGCCTATGGATTGGGACCTTTTTCAAGTTAGGTTTTGGAAAATAAAAAAGTGCTTCTTAATATGCCATACATATCTGTGAATAAAAGACAAACCATCCAGACTTATAGAAAACAAACAAAAAAACAAACGAAAAGAAGTGCATTTCCTTCATCAACTGCCAATAGGATTCAGAGGCAGCAGAAGGAAAAGCAAAATGCTACATGTGACATAATCTGTAGTAAATGTATGCACTATATTAGTCTTGTTTTCTACATTATGTGATGTCACGTGTTTTCTTAACGAAGGTTACAGTGAGAATGGCACCAATGTGTAAGCCAATAAAATTCATCTTATGAAAAGAGAACCATTGGCTGAAATAAAGAGCATAGACCTACTGTACAACATAAATTCTGAGCGCCAACACATAATGCAGGTTAACATAGAAATCTTGCAGTAAACAGGCTTACACCAGAAATTAAATAGAAATTGTTATGATCAGAATAAATAATCACATCTTTTTTGTTCTTAATCATGTATATAAAACCAGTTTAAAAATGTCTTTTAAATGCTTCAAAGCACCATCTCTTTACAATAAAAACCAACACCGAAAACTCACAGTTAAAAAGCCCACAAACTTTGGTCTTCCTCATCACTTCGAAGGCAGAGATGAAGAAAGACAAAGTGAATAAACAGATATTAGAAAAGCACAATGAAAATGACATATAAAAATGAGAGTAGAAGTTTGAATTGAGGTAAGGCAGAAGCACAGGGTGTAGGAGTTTTCTGTGTGTGTGTGTGTGTGTGTGTGTGTGCATGTATGTTGTGTGTGTGTGTGTGTGTAACACATTGACTAAGTCCAGCGATTGTAGGGGCCCGTGACTTGGGTAAGAGCATAAGGGGACACGGTGATGACGCCGTCCCGTGGAAGAGTCCATGCTTGACGGGTAGGAACTTTCAAGATCCTCCTCGTCTCCTCCGCCTCCTCCGCTTCATCCCCCTCCAGCTCCACACCTCCAGCTCCTTTCCCCCTCTTCCCCATTCCTTGGCTTTCCTCCATCTCTAGTCTCTCGGCCTCCTCTTCCCTCTCCCGGTCCCGCTTGGCCATTTTGGCGTCCCACATAGCCATGCCGTGGCCCGGCTCGTTCAGGGACTTGTGCTGGTAGAAGACCAGGGAGATGCGGGTGGGGTGGCTGCGGTTGGGCCTGAGGATCGGGGTGGTGGCGTGCAGCTCCCGCCGGGCGCACTCTATCAGGATGGAGCCATGCGACGGCGCCACGGCAACTCCGCCGATGTCATTGTCCAGGAAGTTGTGTTCGCTGTCCGACCACACCTCTTCCTGCTTAACCTCCTCCGGTTCGAAAGGGGGCGTCTGCGGGGGCAGGGGGAGAGACGAGAGAGGCGCGAGGCCGTGACCCCTGACCTCTGTCCCGACCTCCCCCGAACCCCTGTGGAGTCCGTTGAGCCTGCTGTAGAGGCCCTCGGAGGTAGGTAGAGGGGAGAAGGAGGAGGAGGGGGGAGGAGCGCTCTCGCTGGGGGAGGGTCTGCGCAGAGAAGAGCAGTGCATCTCGCTGGGTTCAGTTTTGAACGTGTGGGGGTAGTCGCTAAGGGCATTATGGGGAGGTATACGATCTGACGGGTCCACAAACTGGCTTTTGGGAACACTCTGGTCACCGGACCCTGGAGAGTAACCATTCATGGCATCGCTCATTGTCTTATAATTGAGAGCTGAGCCATTATGTCTGTACTGGAGGCCAGGCAGGCCAGGGTGGCTGGGGGAGACGGCCTCCCTCCCTGGGGTGACCCCCGCACCTGGAGTGGGGTAGCTGCTGGTGCTCGGGCTGTAAGTGCTGGCTTGGTTCCGCTCTGGTTGATACCTCCCATCACTGGCAGGTCTGGGCGGTAGTCGGTAAGAGCTGTAGTAGGCCTGTGGCTCTGTTTTGAACGTGGGAGACTGCTCTGCAGAAGTGGTTTTGAAGCCTAAATTCACAAACAAACACACAAAATACATCAGCTTCTGCTTGCCTTATATAAATGTTCTCAAACATTTATATAAGGCAAGCAGAAAGACAAATCTACTGTGCATGATTTTATTCATAAGCCAATAAAAAACAAACAAAAAACATCCATTTTGACCTTTATTACGTATTAAAACAGCCAAACATCAATGCAACCAGTAACTTGGTTTTCCCACCTTTGTTGGGAGTCTCACTCTTGACTTTCCCAGGAGTGAGGGGGGTCAGCCCCAGCTTCTTCTCCAGCCTCTCTGCTTGGGCCTTCAAACGGGCTTCTTGCCTCCTCTTACGGGCTGATTTCACTGGCTCAGCCAGCAGACGCACCTTATGATTACACAAAATTGATAATTTATTTCAATTGTGAGACATATCTATAATTTCTGAATAAGAAAACCAGTATAATAGCATTTACATAAATACTAAAAGCTGCTTTTCTCTCTACAAACCCACCTCTCGGGGGAAGGCAGACAGGACCTGTAGAGCCCCAGTTTGGATCTTGGCCCATTGGCCTTCAACGTGGCCAAACTCGTCTCTGTCAGAGATCTTGTAAAGGGGCAGAACATGGAGCTGCTCATCCTCTGGTATGTTACGCACGGCCCGGTTATCTTCCTTGGTTAAAGTGCAAACCTGCGAATGGACATAGACGAAATGTCCAAGTCAACCAAACGGTAGGTCATATCCAGAGCCAATATCCTCTGAAACACGGTGAGGGAGCGTTCAGTCACATGATATAAAAGCAGACTGCATGGCTTACCACAGTACTGCCGTTATTCATGTTGTGAGTATCCTTGTGAGCATGAGCACAGAAATCCACACAGGCTGTGACCCCAGAAAAAGGACGTCCCTCCCTCCAGCCCAGCCTGCAGTCGCTCCCTCCCTCCTCCTGTTCCACCTGGACAAAAAGTGAGAGTTTTTCTACTCACAATAGTTTTTTTTTAATGAATAGATTGCAGGAATGAAGCAATGGATAAAACAGAAAAATGCCAAAAAGGCCATAGGGGAGATAGTAACTTTGAGAGGTCAGTGTGGCAGCTGTTTAATGTGTCATACCTGGTTTTGGAAGGCCTCAGGAGCCAGTCTCTTGTAGACCGGTGCAAGGTCAGTGGCGAGATTCTGAAGGTTGCTCTCCAGCTTCTCCTCCTGAACAGAAGAAATAATGCTCAAATTAAAGATGAGGGGTAAAAAACATAGTTGGATATTAAAAACCTCAAGACATTTCACTTGAATTAGAGTTCTTACGCCTACAGCTGTAATTGTCATAACCAACATTTGCCACTGGGAGGCAACTGTTTGGCCAAAATCTGAACCACCACCTATATTATATCTGAAAGTGCAGAGCTACAGTGAAACATGCCGATGCAAACTGCAATAAACACTGAAGCCCTACCTATTGAATGTATGCAGATTTGCAAGAGCTCCAACCCATAAGATAAGGATAAGGAAGGAGAAGCCATCACATTGTTTATACACTCAATATTGTGTCATCTCACATTTCTAACATACTACACGAATTATTTGAGATTCTAAAGGATGATTTCTACTAGGATTTGTGAAAGATGACCACCCGCTCACCTCCTCTGGGTAGTCTCCGAGCAGGCGGAACTTGCGGGGCACTTTGCTGCGGGCGAACTTACAGCCGTTGAAGTACATACTCCAGGAGCAGCCGAAGGAAAATGAAGCCCCACAGGTGTCCGGGTCCAAACCCTGGCATGCGCACGTACGACTGTGGAGAAAGAGTGGGGGGAGGAAGATGAAGAGGAGGAGGAACGTGAGACAGATCTTATCCAGGTTACAGTAGGGTCAACGCAAAGCAAATCCCTGAGCAGACACTCACTCTTCGTTGAGGGCGCAGCGGCGGCTGGTGGGGGAGCCGTATTTACAGAGCGTCTCTGTGAGCTCCTGGTAGAGGCGGTCCGCCACGGGCCGTGGGATTCCCTCCCATGCCAGAATGAGGATAACTACCACGGCGCTCTCACAGTGGTGCCCTGCCCGGTGCCGCACCAGACACAGCAGCTTCTCCTCCTCACTGCCGCGCCGGACCACCTGGCAGATGATACACACAAACACACACATACACACACACACACACAAACAAAAACAAGAAGCAAAAACAAAAACAAGAAACACGGTTTATAACATGTATGAGAAGCAGATGTTTTCACATCAACAGACTATGGACATATTCAGGACAAGATACTAACAGGAAAACTATATTCAGGACAAGATACTAACAGGAAAACTATATTCAGGACAAGATACTAACATGAAAACTAACACCAGACACTTACCCATTTAGCTATTGGACACCCCTGGGAGCTCTTGCCTTCTTTCCCAGTGTACACAACAACTTCCACCCTTACTGCATTCCCTTTAGCACCATACCTGTACACACAACACACATAGGATGAGCATTCATAAAAAATCTGCACTGTACGCCATATGACACATGAGACAATGTTGCATTACTACCTATACCTGAGGACAACTGACAACACACAAACCCTGCAGCATTAACAAATCAAACATTTGAGCCAACACCTGCAACCAATAAAATGCACAGACTGCAGTAATCAATCAATGTAAACACAGCACAGCACAGCAGTCCACAGTGTTCAACACACATATAATTTCATTTTACTGTGAAAATCAGAGTCAGCACTGGCAAGCGCTGCATGTGTGCACAAGACTTCTAACATGTGAGCTAAATACAGAAATGCTTTGATTAAAAAGCCTTTGAAAAATACCCTCAGTGAAAAATACATTCACTGTAGAATGTAAATATATTTTGATCAGTTAAGTGTGGCTATGAGAGGAACCGTAAACATCAAGTTGTTTTAAACTGGTTGTCGTCTAGGTTGATGGGCCCCTCGTCTCAGCCCTAGGGGTTTCCTGTTTCAACTTGCTGTGTGAGTGTGTGTGTCTGTGTGTGTGTGTTTGTGTGTGTGTGCACATGTATGGTTGAGTCAGTGGGTGCACGTGTGTATGTGTATACAGCTAGCTCAGCGTTGTTTCCTTTTAATGACAGACTCTTTGGCCATAACCCCACCCCATTCCACTAGGCCTGTTGTTGACTACCAGACTCTCAGCATAGTTGGTAGTAAACACACACACACACACACACACACACACATAAACAGACACACAGCATAAACAGTAGCAGTCACTCTACCTGTTCTCCATCAACTCCCTCACTGCAGCGACACTGGGTCCCGCCCCTAGGTGAGTATAGTACGGGCCTTCCTCCTTCTCACTGATTTGCTCTGTGGAAAAAACACAAATGACCTATTTGGTAATGCAGCAACTTCACTGATTATATACTTGTCCTTCAAGCAGCATGATGACCTAGGGGTTTCATAGACCAGTTTCATAACCAGAAGGCCACAGGTTTGATTCCTGTGATCAGATGCCCTGCTGATATGTCTTTGAGTAGCAGCATTAACTAACTGCACACTATTTGTAAGACACTCTGGATAAGAGTGTCAGCTAAATGCCTAAAATGTAAATGTGGTGTATACAGTAATTATGTGTGTTGGTGTATCTGTGTCTGCCTATGTGTGTGTGTGTGAGAGAGAGAGAAAGACAGAATGAGAGTCAGTGTCAAGGCAGAGAACTTGGCAGTGTTACTCACTCAAAAGCAAACTTTCAGGTCAGATTCAGTCACAAAGTGGAGTAAAATACCATCCAATGTTATTACCATTAGTGTTTCGGTAATAAGCAGAAACTCTGGCCTTGTAATGCTTTGAAAGTGGTAGTTTTCAAAGTCCAGTTCATATCAGCAAAGAAAAAATCAATCACTGAATGTTTTTTAAAAACAAAAACAACACTGGTTAAGCAGCTATGACTCACCCATGCACTGACAGGAGGGAAGATCAGCCAGTTTTTTGGAGGGTGTGTTGAGCAAGTTCTTGGTTGGGGTGTCCAGAAAACTCATAGGAGACTCCAGAAAGCTGTTGACGCCGTTCTTGGTTGGAGTTGACTCCTCGGAGTGGTCCAGATCCCCATCAGTAGACGTGGACAAGACAGTGACAGGTCCTGACCTCTCCAGCTTGTAGTAGCCCTGCTGGCTTGGAGGAGGGGACTGCCGAGCCCCCGAGAAGCCGTTGGCCAGACCATGGAAGCCAGCGATGTGGCTGAGAAGGCCGGGGTTGGCTGGGCTGGTGTGTGGATCAGCACCGTGCTGCAGCCCACCACAGGGCTGCGTTACCTGAGACAACAAACGCCTTTCACACTCCTGTCCTGGTCCTGGAGAGTGACCATTGCATGGATTGTGGTGGTGGAGCGGACCGTTTGAAAGGGACCACAGTTGGTTTTCTTGACCACGAATGTGGTTGATCCTTGGGTACTGAGCAGTGTTGTAGCTCTGAGTCTGCAGCCCTAAGTGGGCTGGATTGTGTGTGATGCTGTGGTACAGGAGTTGCCTCCTTTCCTCCTGAGCCTCAGCCAGGTATCTCTTCATGTCAATCTGGGCCTGGGGCAGAAACAGGTTCCTCTTGTGGTGGAGCGCTGTTTTCCCCTGGGGGAGAATCTTTTGGCCTCTGCTCCTGTGGGGCGTCTTGCCGTTGGGCGTGCGTTTTGAGAGGGGGGTCCTGCGGTTGATTCCCTCCTCTAGTCCTTCGCTTTTCTTCTTCCTAGGTTTGGAGGGGGTGGTTTTTGTTTTCTTCACAATGGTCTTTTTATGATTAGGGGGTAGCTGGGAGTTGTAGTTGTATTTGATGGCTGACACGGGCGTTCCTTTGGGAGGGTTGTTCTCTGACTGCTGGCTGTGGCGGGACTGGATGATGAAGGCCAGGTCTGCCAGCTGAGCAGCCACCTCCTCCTCATCTCTGTTCCTCCTCATTTTACCGACAATCCTCTCTCTGTCCTCCCCAAACAGCCTCTCAGGATCTTTACTGAACTTCTTCTCCATGTCATTGGGGTGTTTGTAGCTGCATTCTGACTTGACAATGTGAGAACCAAAGCTCTGCTCTGCCCTGCGGTAGGGTGCCCCGTCTGAGCTGGCCTCTAAGAGGTCCTGTAGAGACAGCTTTGCAGTAGAGCCAGGCCCCCGGGAGCACTGGATAACATTCCCTTGTCTGGCCACAGGAGGGCGTATGACTGACGTCTGGTGTAGTGGTGAGCTGATGACCGAGACTTTGTTATAGCGGATAGCTGCTGTGGGTTTGGTCTCCTGCAGGGGTGTGTTTATATTAGAGGTTGTACGCGGGGCAGTAACAGAAACAGGATGTTCACCCTTACTTTCCACTTTGATGGACCCTGGGGTATGTTGAGGTATAGCTGCCAGTTGAGTCAAGGCCTCGATAGCGATAGCCTGATCAAAACTAAGATTCCTCTGCTCCACCAAAGACTGCACACTCGGTAGCGAGACACTTGGAGGAGGTTCACTTTTGATCGGCTGGACAGTCTTTTGCAGGATGACAGGAGTGTTTTTCTGACACAAGTCACTCTTCAAGTCCTCTGGCTCTGTTTTGACAGAGTGAAAGTCTGGTGGCTCTGTTTTGAAGGAGCGAAGAATGGGAGAGCGTGAGCTGAAAAGTTTCTCCTCCAGCCCCTTCCTCTCGGTGATGGAGAGACACACCACGGCAGCCAGCGTGGACAGCGGGTCCTCGCAGACCTCATCTTCACCACCCAGCTGTGCGGTGGCCTGCTCAGTGGTCCACACCCACGGCTCCTCCAGCTTGATCTTCTTTAGTGGAACTGACAAGTCATCCGGAGGAGCCTCGGGTCCATTCTCAGAGCTGCCTTTAGGGACTGTAGCTATTATGCTCCTTTGAGGCTCTAACACCATCGTAGTCCTTTGATATTGGGACCTCAGATCAGAGTGTGATCCAGCAGTCATATTAGCACCGTTAGGTTTTGTCAGGTTCTCAATAGAACCATTCTGGAAAGTCACAGAAGAGCATGAGTGTTGGTGAAGTGCATTGCTGGTCTGCTCCAGCCCGGGCTCTCTCTTGATAAGTGCTGGCCGTCCACCTTGGTCTGAGGCCAGGTTGTGGGTGAGCGAGTGGGTGATGGGTGGAGAGTGTGTGTGAGGTATGTGGCCTTCCTCCCCCTCATCCTCCTCCGCTGCCGTATGGGTGTCGTCCATCTGTGCCTTGCCTCTGCCATTTACCGAACCACTTTCTGGAACCACCTGAGACAGAGAGAGAGAGAGAGAGAGGGGAAGAAAGAAACAAAAAGAGAGATGTGACTCAACCATCGCTGGCAGAATACAGTGATTCAGCGTGTTCTAAACAGTCACGGCACACAGCACAACAGATTGCCTCCCAGCATGCCACGAGCATGTGTTCCAGCGCAGCCACTAACAAGACTGTGGAAAATATTATGGCGTATGAAAACAAAGAATCTGCTTTCTATAAATCTTGCAGAAACCGTTCTCTAAACAGAGCTAATAAAATGTTTAACTATGTTAGTTCACGGAAGAGGCTTCAATCAGGACTACATTCCTGCCTGAGCTGCGGAGCGTCGAGAGCCGTAGCCCCACAGGTAGCTGAGAGCCAAAGAGTAAACATTTGGAGTCACGCACAGTTCATGGTTGCGTCACTGCCGGAGGGTCACTGAGGGCATCTAGCCTACATGTTGTGTGTGGGTATCTGTGTTTGTGAGTATGTATGAGTTTGTGGGTGTGTGCCTGGGTGTGCATGTGTGTGTACGCAAGCACGTGGTAATTCGTGCAGTTGCCCTGCCATGTTAACCCATGTGCATTGTTAAGTGAGTGATTAACCCAACAGAGTTGTTATCCAGATATAGCAGAGCCACAGCAGAGCTTGACCCTTCAGCTACAACAGAAACTGACTGCCAGCAGAGCTACAGCCATCCAAAGGTCCAGTATTGACATATTGATCCCCCACCCTCAAAGGCCACACTGAGTACACTACCATAGACCCACAATGTCGTCTTGGGACAGAGAATCATAGCCATCGCTCCATAAGCAAGGAAGAATGAAAAAAGTTTAGAGGTCTTGGGATCAGCTGATATGAGGGAGTGAGGGAATGAATCAGAGATGGAAGTTCAGATGGAGAGTGTATATTTTGGGGAGAAATCGAGAGAGAAAAGCAATTTATCAGGGCTAGCCACCTGGTGCTGCGAGGAACGTCTTTTTTTTTCCTACTGCAGTGTTTCTAACTAGTTTAGTTTACATGCTGCATGATAAACCAATAAGAGCACTAACCCCAAGGCTAACCTAATAGAAGTCTAGCCTACATACAGACGTTCTACTACTGAGTACACAAAAGCCCTCCTAGTTTTATTTTTCGTCGTCCTGAGTGAGCATGTGATCAATTTAAGTCCAAGTCGCTTCTTATTTTATGATTTAACCTGGCAACACATTCAAAACTAATGGTCTGGCCTGTAGCGGTGGAAGACTGATTAAAAAAATGTTGCAGCGTGGCAAAGATAAAAACACTGTGTAGTGTGCCAAGACTCAGCTGACAAAAGGATCTAAAACTCATTTGCAGAAGCCAGAGGGTGTGTGCATTTGTGTGAGTTGTGTGTGTACTGCATGAGTGTGTGTTTGTGTATTTATGTGTGTATGTGTGTGTGAATGAGACACTCCTGTTTTCACACTAATGAACTAGAATAACTGCAGGCAGGGCTGGAGATAGGTGGCTGACAGCTTCTTCATCACTGTGTTTACCTCATTTGAACTCCCATTAAACTCCACCTCCACCACCACTACCACTGTCGTTATGCATTTTACAGCACACTCCCCAGCAGGAGAGCTAGACGCCGTGCTACATCCAAGCCGGCACATCGAGATTAAGCAGCATCAATACTTCAGTACAAAACCAGACTCCTCGAAACCAACACACCAAACACAGAACACTTGAGTCTCAATTACAGTGGAAGACTCTCTGCTCAACTTTGTTCTCTCTCTCTTTCCATTAGACTTCAGTTGAGCTACATTGCTGCATTATAATACTAATACTATCACTAATAAACATTTTATAACATTTATCTAAAACCAGAACATGCAAAGTGTTCAAAGTTTCACATAAAAACAGAAATACCAGAAATACCAGAACTGGAATAAAAATAAATAAAACAAGGGCCAAATGAAATAAGAAATAAGATACTGATTTAGCTAGTATTCCTCAGGCGGGTTGTTGCACCGTCTAAGGGCCTTGATGCCAAAAGCCCAGTCTGGTCTTGAGTCTAGACTGAGAAACCAACAGAGGAACCAGACCTCAGGCTGCGCTCGGGTTCATAGGGGGTTAAAGGTTGGCAAAACAGCTAAGGTGCTTGCTGAGCTGAGCTTTAAAAGAGATAAGTAAATCTTACAATCAGATCTAAAACTGACTGGCAACCAGTGTAAAGATGCTAAAATTGGGGTGATATGGGCTCTTCCTTTAGCACCAGTTAAAATCCTAGCTGCTGTATTCTGTCCAAGCTGAAGATGAGAGTTTGACCTTTGACTGAGGCAGATGTAAAGGAAGTTACAATAATCTAAACAATACAATATGAAAGCATGAATGACCTAAAAATCGTCTGAGGATAAAAGTGCCTTGATTTTTTATATATTTCTCATCTGAAAGTTCCATCTTCTATTACCTTCTTAACACAATCCTCAGAAGTCAGACTGTTGTTGAAAACCACCCCCAAGTTTCTGCTACTGATTTAATGTAGGCAGACAGTTTGATTTGAATCCTGCTTCTGGAGCTGGGAGGACCAGATAAAACAATTTCATATATGCTGTCATAAGTTGTAAAAAGAGACATCCAGCATTTGATATCATGGAGATAGTGGTTTTGAGTGTCAATTGCCAAAGAGGAGCATGTATTGAAAAAAGGACTGGACCAAGAATTGAGCCCTGTGGCACCCCACGTGTGATGGTCGCTGAGGAAAGTCACAATTAAACCACATTTTGAGGGCATCTTGGTTCCTTAATGTGATGCATTTCCTTTTTTCTAAGATTTATTTTAGGCATTGTTATGCTTTATTGACAGAGATAGTGTGAGAGAGAGACAGGAAGGTATGGGAGAGAGAGAGGGGAGGACATGCAGCAAATAACCGGGCATTTCCTGTTGAAATAGGATATTAGGGCGGGACATTCAAAAGTGTAAAACAATAAGATATCAGTTAGCGAGAGAAGGGCAGTTTTATTTGATGGGAGGGGTGCAGGGGCGGAATTGTCAAAAAATCTGTGATGGTTTTATTGGTTGGAATTTTTTATTAAAATACAAGAAAATATTTTTTTGCCTTTTTTTGTCATAAATTGTCAAATAGGTATATGGTATGATAGTTAGAATGAGCTAAAAATGCAAATTTTCATTTCAATGTGACTTTAAAGTTGGAAGATCAATGATATTGAAGGCCACACTGAGGTCTAAGAGGATTAAAATTGAGTAATCTCCTACATCTGCTGTTAAAACGAAGGCTGTTAGTTACTTTAACGAGGGCTGTCTCTGTGCTGTGTAAGGCTCTAATACCAGATCGAAATTCTTCAAAAATGGTGTTGTTTAAAAACAATATCAGTGGGCTAAAATATACTTTCTCAAGATCTTTTGATAACACTTCAGAGATTGATTTATATACAGTACATTGGGCGCTGATGGATAAAGACTCTTTTATCCACCCTTGGATACTCTCACTGTGTTATATATCATCAATCTCTGATGTTCAATGCATTCTAGAAGTTTTGTAATTTACTTTTTTGGTGTACCCTCTTGCCCTCAGCCTGCCTCGTCTATTTCAGTCAGTGATTGCCAGCGTTTATCAGAATGAGTTTTCAACAACCTCCAAAAAATGCGCGTGAACTTGTTGCATTCAGCTGTGAGCCCCATGTGAAGGTGGAGAGAGAGCAATAGCGATAGTGTCAAGGAAAAGTGAGAGTCAAAATCTAACATTTTGTGGAAATTGGTATCTCTGCCTTTTCTACGATGGATTTCTCACTGTATGATTGTTGAACATCAGTGCAAAAGTCTACAAAGAAGCTCTTGCTCTTTGATTCTGAGGGACTGACATCAAAACCTGACATTCACTGTAGATGTTTTAGATAGCTGAATATTTTTCTGATATCAAAGTCCATTATAGCTGCGCTATCTTGACATGACCTCACATCATCTACAGTTGGCCGGTTATCCACGGGAATACAAAAAATATACCAACAAACAACAACATGGACCCTGCTTGAAATACAAGATACATACAAGGCTGAACTATTGTGTGTGTCTAAATGGAAGAGAAAGTACCAGTGGCTAGAGAGCTGTGTATGATTGATAAAATGTTGGGACTAACTGTATCAAAGACCTGGTTAATATGCTGGAGCTGCTTCATCACCATGTCTTTTCACTGATGTGCTATTCCTTATCCCTCTATAATCCATTTCACTTTCTCCCCCACACTCCACTCCACTCTCCACTGCTGTCGGGAATCTGCCTTACTACGTGAATCACACCGCTGATGCAACAGATTGTTGGAGCGCAGGCTGAGGCAATACCTAAGCTGCTGCTGCAACTGGCTGTGATACCCACTCCACACAGCATGTGGAAATGGGCCACCCCGATGTTCAAATGAGAGAGAGAGAGAAAGAGGGAAAGATATGGGGAGCAAAGAGAGAGGGGAAAAAGGCAGTGTGTCTGTCACAATAACCTGCTTTCAATGACAAAGCAGCGCTGCCTGGTTTCCAGCACTGCACCAGACACGTGTGTATATGCATGTGTGTGTCTGTGTGTGCGTGTCTGTTTGTGTTCTGGTGAGCTTTGGATCTTAAACACTTAGATGTACAAATGTGTGTACATTTGTACATCTAAGTGTTTAAGATCCAAAGCTGACATCAAAGTATAGCATCTGTTCTTAATTCTGATACATTTAGCCTTGTGATAACGAAGAGCCTGATGCAGGATGTGAATGCCGAATCATGTGCGCTCATTTTGCCACTGGGTCTCTGGAGAGGCAGGGTCTGTGATGTGTTAGGGCTGTGTCTTTGTGCTGGGCTGCTGTGTCTGCCTCAGGGCATCTAAATGACTCACACTGGACTTCATGGTACTGACAAAATCTTTCTTTGGTGAGCACACAGTCCCTTCTCTCTCACTCTTTTCAAACACACACACACACAAACACACCTCCTGCTCATGTCAAAGCCATAAAGACCAACAGAAAATAGGCTACAGTAGCTGAAGGGTAAGTGCTTCACACGCCTACACACACACACACACACACACACACACATTCAGAGACCTACCCTAGCAACACAAGTGTGACTGCCGCTTGAATCCTAACAACCCTCTCCAGAGAGATGGGTTTCCAAGGAAGTTCCAAGGAGGGAATATACATCCTTAACTCAACACCACACACACACACACACACACACACCTTACACATACATACACACCTGAATTCGAACTCTTGACTTGACTTCAACGGAACCACTCCAACATAAAACAGGTCGCTCCACATTCATTGCAGATTCATTGTTGAGGTTTTGTCTAACAGCTTAGCCTATACCAACACAAAAAACGCACTCATATCCCAGAAAAAAACACATAGGCTAAATCCTGAGTAACTTTCAACCGTGTTCCTCGTGGCCACGCAGAAATCAGCCGCCGTTAGGATCTCTATCTCACAACGCGGAGTGGTGCTCTTAAGATAAAACCATGAAAAAGCATGCTTCCTTCCTGGCTGAGTGTGTACGTGTTTTGTGTGTGTTTCTCTGAACATGTGTGAGTATTGTGTGAGCCTCATTCATAGAGCGTACTTTTCCTGTCTGCTCTGAAGTCAACATCACACAGTCGACACACTAAACGAGCTGCATTAAACAGAAGACAGTGACAAAGTGGGCTTTATAATTGGCAATAAACCTAATAAACTTGGAAGAACTACTAAAACTGCTACATGCCCACAAAGCTCCCAGTACCCCAGCGTGAATCGGAGCTCAATCAACTATAAAATTATACAGATTGAGACTGCATCAGTAACAGGAGGACCTTTTCTACTAACTGCACAATAATAATACCATTACAACTGCAGCCAAACAAGTAAAGCCTGCCAAATTACAAGTTACGACCCAGCACTCCACTTCTCTGCTAACCAGTCAGAAAACAGCAGGTGCAGAAATATGGCTGTCCAAAACACTGCAAGAAAAGAAAAGGGGAAGCACAAGGGCTCTTCATACACCGCAACGGCTAAAAAAGACATGCAAGGGGTAAAAAGGAGAGGGGTGTCTGTTACCGTGGAAACTGTCCTCTTTGTTGCTGATTTGGCCACGTCCTTGTAACCCACCTGGAAAAGACAAGCCAAACACAAACAGAAACCCAGGTCCTCAGTGATTCAGTAGGAACAATAACATCAGCTTCCAAATAAAGCGCTCCAGCACAGATAAACCCAGGATAGCTGAGGGAGAGACAGCAGAGGATAACCTCTAGATGAGCCGTACTGTAGCTGACCCATCTGCAGCTAGACAATAGACCCCAGGGTGAATGCTCCAGCTGCCTTTACCTTGTCTGTCCTCGGAGGAAGCCCCTCCAGTTTAGGCAGCATATCCCTAAAAGGTATTGGTGGCCATCTTGCTTTGCTTCCTTCAGCCTCAAAAGAATAGCTGGCTACAGTAGCCGAGTGTAGGGCAAGCTCCCGGGTATCATGACTAGGGCGACTGTGAGCCGCTGTAGCAAAGTGCTGCTACAGCAGACGCGCACACACTCACGGCAGACACACAGACGTACAGACACACACACATACGGGATGCCTTTCGCAGACGCAGACAGAGCCTCATCAGCCAATGGCTGAGGACCTTAGCGGCTTGTAAATTATCTTCCATGCCTAGACTCTCCTAAACAAAGGATCCCCTATGTGGGCTTTTTACTCCAGCCCTACGCACACGGATTGGAGGGAAGCTGTGGAGTGGATTCTACACGCACACCGGATCTGGATCACAGGAAATGAACTCAGAGACTGAGTTGAGTCAGAGATATTAACCCCTATAATGCAGCTCACCAACACAGTGGAAGCCACTCCATTTGGAGCTCGCTAATTAGATTGTTTCTGAATCATCGGTAGCTTGCCAGAAAAGCAGTTTGAATGTGATTATCTTTTATTCATGTAGCCTATCGCAAATCATTCAAAAATTATTCCTGAAGCCACCATGGATGGCTATGGCAAAACAAACTGGCCACATTTTGAGGATAGAAGTAAGCTTGTAGGCAAAAGGTCAGCAATTTGAAAATCTGAGCCAACAGGGAAAACTGGGAGTAGGAAAATGTATGAGAAAGTTATCTCTCCTCCCTCCAAAAATACTGTTAAATGACTGTTCCAGAGGATCAGTATCCAACCTTATAAAACTGTAGAACTGGACAACTCTCAGGCGTGACTGTGTGTTTGTGTAAACCTCTCCCTCCCTCTGCAACTACTCCATGTATTGATATCAATAATAATATGTTATTAGTGAACATCCTCAATACATAAGAGTGAAAAAAGTCATCATGTCCATAAAGAATTGAGAAGGAAAACACAATAGAAGAGATGATCTATCATAAGAGTTACTATGAAGTGCTGCTGTCTGTCCTCTACTAACCAAAATGTATCCTGGGATGCCATGTCACTCTCTTTGAATCATAAAACGCAGCAGCATCTGCACAGCAGCAGCCCACAGCAGATCTGCTGCAGCACCTCTGCCTCCCACAGGAACCATGCATGTTGTGGGAGCCTGTGGTGGGAACTGGGAAGAGGATGTTGAGCATCCATACCATTCTTTCTCTCACTCTGTCTCAGCAACCATTCATCTCATTCTCTCTCATCCACCCCCAATGTTTTTTCTCCTTATAAATCATTCCCTGAAGAAAGGCTGTGGTCAGGGAAAAGAGAGAGAGAGAAAGAAAAAGACAAAGAGAGAGAAATTTTACGAGAGAGTAAAGTACTCCCCCTTTTTAAAGACAACCATGTGGCCATGAGGCTGAGGTCACACCAGGACAAGGGAACAAATGAAGGCAGCCTGCGCCAGTGCCTGTCTGTAACACTCCAGTAACCAACCTCAGGCGTGTGTGTGTGTGTGTGTGTGTGTGTGTGTGATTGTGCACACAGAGTGCATGTAGCTTAATCCAGGCACAACAATGCAAAACATATCAGTGTACTATTACAAATGCCATTCTTCAGCATCATGATGAACAAAACAAATACACGAGCATGTCATGATATCTTGGGAGACACAATTATTATTGATGGATCTAGCAAAATCATAAGATATTCAGAATCATATTAAATCTGGCCAATATTATAGCCAGTGGATCGTAATCAAATGTGTATTTTAAAAGGGATAGTTCCACTCTTCAGTTGTGGTTGTCCTGAGTCACGTCGAAGCCATTGTAAACTACCCAATAAACACACACCTGTGACCGCATAACAGCTCATTTGAATAGCGCTAACCAATAATTACTGTGTATAATTACTGTGCAGCAACCACTTGGTTTTTTTAGCTGCTGTTCAACAATTGTTTGGCACAAGAATAACATTCACTTAGTATTATGATTTAAATACAATGCTCTACTTACAATGGTACAATGCCTTAAAAATGAAAAATATGTTGAACATTTGCGATCTCATTCCCACAGCAGCAAAGCTGTTTTCATCAGTGTTCATCAGTCAGCCACAGCAAACTTAACTTCTCAAACCAGATCAGCTCCACCTCCTGCAGGGCATGGTATATGTTGTCTCGCAGCAACAATTCCAAAACCAGTGGCTAAGTACAAAGCCAAACAGTTAAAGTTCATAAGGATTTATTGACAGTGGCAACTGCTGTGGGCAAGTGAGTGTATATGTATATTCATTTTTTGCAGCCTGCACAGCTGTATTTAAAGATAGCATATCACTAGCTAAAGCTAAGGAGCTAGGTGAAGATTTAGCCTACCTCTAGCTAGCTAGAGGTAGATTCTAATCACAAACAAGAATAGCCAACACCACTTCTTTATTTTTCCTAAATGTGCTAAACAAAAATAGGTTGTGCATTGTGGTGCATTACAACAAATTTCCTGACACACTGTAATACAAACAATGCTGTAGACTCTAAAAATATACTATATAGGCATATGTGATGCACTGGAACCACCTTTATCCCAACAAAACCATGTTTCTACAGAACTTTCAGAACAAGAACAGCTCCCACCTCACTACAACAACCTATTCTCCGCAACTCAAACACAAAGAAAGCTGTTGCCTACAGATGTAGAATTTATAAAGCCTATCCATGTAGATGTAGCTCTCCAAATGGCTCCAAATAGCAATTTTGGGGGATTTCTCCAAATCCCCCAAATGGCCAGGATAAATCTACGTGGACTTGGGCACTATGGATATCCACAAAGTTGAAGCATACGTACTTTTAGAGCGTTCGTTTTGTCAGTTATGTCATGTTATCTTAACATGCATAATTCAGTGCTTCACTCATAACTCAAACATAAATTCCTGACATACTGTATGGCAATGGTACCTTAATCTCCAAAAAAATAAATAAATAAAAGGATTATTGGGACCATATGTGCTGTAATATGCATTGGAGTTGCCGTGGGTCTGTACAGTTTCTGTACTTGTTACAGTAGTGTGTCACTGTGTTATATAAGCAACAAGCCTCTTGAGGTCATGCTTAACAATTTCAGAACAGCTCATACACTCGGCTACACATGCCTAACACATCTTACCTGTTCCTGAATCACTGTGAAGTAGAGTCTCTCATATTCTATTGCTTATATTACCGCATTTCCTGTTTCAGGCTGCAATTATTACATCTTGGATGTTTTGCTGAGACAGATCTTGTTCATCAGGATATTAACAGAATCACATTAAATGAGTTTACATGCCAAAAGTACTCCGGACAATGCATCTTCATATCCTGACCATGAATATGTAAAAGCATAATGTTTTAAATATTATTATGGAAACTGAGCCAAGAAAAAACAGGAAAAGCTCTAAGGTGCATACATGCCTCTGATATCCCTGGTATTTTATTCAAGCTTTCCTATTGGGGAAGGAGCTTATCTCACTTATAAACAAGATAAGATATTTTCATGTGTCAACAAAATACCAACGTATCCTATTATGAACACATGGCTGAATGTGAGCTGTCAGTTAGTCTGAACAGGTTTGGCTTTTTAGGCGAGGTCTGCAAACTGGACTGTCAAACAGGTTACACTAAACCAAAAAAAAAAACGTCTGTGTTGAATACACACCTACCAACTGCCACCTGGAAGTATGTACTGCTGCCATATAACCATGAATGGGCATGTCCTGGTGAAGCACTTGGGCAGGAACCATGTTTGCATTAAGGCAGGTATTAAACTCAATTTCAAACTACAACTGAAGATTTGGATGAGTTGAGATGATACATAAACATTTCCAAGTCAGACTGTTACATCATCCTTGGTGTGTTGTGTAAACAAAACCTGAGTGAACAGCAACAATTTCTGGTTTTCCTTCTGGTTGTACCATTATAATGTTTAGTCAGGTCGCTCTACACTCCTTGACCCAAAGTAGCATTTGATTCACTGGTTTCAAGGCAGGTATAAGAATGTTGAAGACAGTTAAAATTATGTTCCACAGTCTTAAACTATCATCTTTATCACATAAAGTGTGCCGTTCACTGCGCCAATATGTCTAGTACACCTCTATGGGGGACATGTGTTGCTTTACTTTGTATTACATCAGAGCCTAAAATTAAGCATGGATTGTACTGTGTGCTCCTCATAATGTCTCTCAATCCTTAAATCATTCCTCCTCCTCCTCCTGCAGCCGCTCCACTCCTTCATCCTAAAATACTCCACATCCACTAACAATATTCCACCGCACCCCTAATTGCCGGCTCTTAAAGTGACCCATATGTTTACACTTTAACGAGCTGCCCGGCTCTCGTTAGGTGCAAGTAGTCTGTACATTAATCATCCTAAGCTCTGTGAGCACGCGAGGTAAAGAAAGTCCTTCTGCAGCACAGCCGTAAAGTGTCTCAGACACATCTGGAGACCGAGACCGGCCCAGTGCTGGAGCTGCGCCAAACGCATTTGATGCCAATAGTTGTCATTGCCGCCATTAGTGCCAACAGTAATGTAAATTTGTCTCTCATTTGCATGGAAAAGCTACAATTCCTTGTGTCAGCCAGCTGATAAAGGGCAGTCTGTTGGCTTGTAGCTGGAGGGAGTTCCTCCTCTTCTATTGCCTCTAGCAGCTTGGTCTCTCTTCTCTTCCTTCTGTTACCTACCTTCCACGCTCAGAGAGAAATACGCTCTGGTGTGGACGCTGGAGGGTCAGTGGTGGAAAAAGCTGGCTGTACGATCCCAGCCAGGGATCAGGGGGGTGGGGGTGGAAGTTGGAGTGGGGGGGGGCTGGAGTGAGTGGTGACAACCATGGGAAAATGGGAAAACATGACTCCATGCTTGGACCTGTCCCCATCCAGTCATCCAGTCCACACACACATACACACACACACACACACACACACACCTCGTGCTTATGTCAAAGCCCAAAAGACCAACAAAAATACACTACAGTAGCTAGAGTTTGAAAGCTTACGCACACATGGTTAGAGACTAAGACTAATCAGACTCATCTATGGGCTAACACACAGATGCAAACATATTAGCAAATGAATCCTACAAAGCCAGACCAAGGAAGTATGAAAGCTGAATTCTCTTAAAGAGGACCTTGAAGAGCCATAAAGCCCCTGTTACCTGAGAGGAGGCAGCTGTATGGATGGCTCATGTTCAGCAGACCCAATGGGCTGCTCATACTATTTTAACAAACTAACACATCTGTGGACTGAAGACTTTGGTTAACAGCCTTTCCTTTCTGCACTTTCTCCTAGACACTCTCTGCCTCCTCAACACTCAAACACCCAACCAAAACACACACACACGCACGCACGCACGCACGCACGCACGCACGCACGCACGCACGCACACACACACACACACACACACACACACACACGTACATTTGTGGCCGTTGCACTTGCTATATTAAGAGTTTGTAACACATTTATGAGGCTATTTTAGGGACGTACAACGGATTCACATTCAAAATTCCATTTCACACACATAAACACAGAGTGTGTTACATAACACACTACAGTCCCACTCTTGGAAGGAAAAGTTCACCACACAATACCACACCCTAAACCCACATGGGCTCATTTTAAGACTGACAGTGGTTGGTCAGCATGATTGGACAGTGGGTCACTCCTAACTCCCACATAGAGTAGTAGGCCATCCTCTGTTGTCTTCAATACCGGTTGCAAACTGTGTAATGTAACTAAGTAAACAAGACTTAGTGGTTAACTGTGTGTGTGTGTGTGTGTGAAAGGGGGGTGTCAGGGTGGTGTTGAACTGTAAAACCTGTCTGGATGGAGGGAATGTCTTAATGACTGCACTTATGCACAGTTTTTATGTTCTTATGTTCTATTTTCTTTTAATTGTGTGACGGTACTAGCTTTGTCTTATGTTTTTAGCGGTGCGTCTGTAACTATTGTTTTTGGTCAATGGATATGAAACAAATTTCTATGCAAATGGACAATAAAGTACAAACCTATCTTATCTTAATTCTGTGGTGGTGAGCCTTGCCTTTCACTCACAAGAAATGTGGCTAATACAGTACACTCAGTGACAGATGTGTTTCACCTTGGGAGGAATAGAGCAAGGTGAGTGGGTCCATCAGTTTGTGTCAACATTGACACACAAAAACACACACACACACACACACACACACACACACACACAAACACACACACCCACACACACACCCACACACACACACAAACCCACAAACCCACGTATACACACATTGTGCACAGCAGCCTGGGGCCCCAAAGCTGTTCACAATGAGACAGGAAAAGGCTTACTTCAAGTTTGCGCTAACGTACTCCCAACATGCTGAGTTAGCATGTCAGCCATATGACTGCACGTGCGTATGCATGCACACACACGCACAAATGCACGTGTGTGCACACAGATACACACACACACAGCAGTGGTGCATTAGAGTGTGACCGCATATAGAGCCCCGGGTGACAGCAACAGACAGAGAGGATAAAGAATGATGAACAAAGAGAAAAATGGACGAGGCAAAAAATCAACAAGGCCATGTATTCATTTACAACTCATTTGACAGCATTCTAGAGGTAGAGGATATTAATAAACAATGTCAGAAGGGAGCATAAAAAATGGAAAAATGAGAGACAGTTTTTATCGTCTTCAGGTGTAAGCTATATTCTAAACTAGGTAGGCCTGTTTTGAGTTTGATGCATGAATAAGCTCCTATTTCTCCAGAAGGGGACCATTGTGTGCCCTTGGTAGGATTTGAGTGGCATTTCTTTTGGGGGGCAAAGTGAGGATTTCTTTTCACCCAGAGAAACCAAGTGGCACGACTTCAAAGCTTATCCAGGGACTTAGAGGCTGTGCAACAGTCAGGACACGGCGCAAACTCACAGATGCAAAGAACCTCAGAGGGCTCAGGAGCAGAGCATTAATGGTATCGGCGTTTAGCTCTGTGGGCGTCTCGCTGGGTGATATCATAAAATCCTGACAGTTTCTGTGTGTTTACACTACACATTTCTTTGTTGAAGAAACAGGGTTGTAAGTGAGTGACAGCCCAATGTGACTGTAAGCAAACAGGCTGTATGTGAGTGGAGCAGAGCAGAGCAGAGCTCCCTCTCATTAAATCACTGTCTCTGGGTGGATGTAAGCCCTCAACCTGGCACAGGCTTGGCCATATATCTAATGTATAGTGGGCTGCGGCCAAATAGCCAAGCCCCAAATCAAATAAAATAGACATTTCCTCTTGTCCATAGAGCCTTTTGCTGGGCCACTCCCAAGACCTACAGCTATTACAGATAACTACCTCACAGGGTTGTGATACATTTTGCTTGGCCTGGACTGAGTTAACAAAAAGTACAAAAGTAACCCTAATCAGAGGCAAGCCCATGCAATAAAAATGTGTCTATGTGAAGAGAAAGAGGAGAAGGCTGAGGAGAAAGAGTAGGCTAAAGCACAATGCACTCGGCTTGGTCATACTGAGTTGGCTGTGTTAAAACATTTGCAATGCCTTTGACATTTCACGATTTCCGTGCACTCCTCGCTACCTCAGCCCCCTTCTGTCCCACACATGTTTGCGTGACGAAGAGAGAAAAAGAGAGAAAGTGTGCATGTGTGTGTGTGTCCTTGAGCTCATTGCCAGCCTGCCCACACACATTGGCGGGGGAACCTGTCCTCATTTTTAGTAAAAAGAGTCAGAATTTCTTACTCAATGGTAGAGTATACAGTGATAAACTGATCCCATCATGTTCTATTTCGTATAGGCTTCGCCCTCTAAGAGCTGTCACTATTGGGTTTATCCCTCTCGCGCATGCGCAGTGTCAAGATTTTCTTTCCCGCCGTTATGCTACAGTGGCTACACTCAGGTCCTCAACTATAGAATGTACAGTGTCGGGACCTGAGCTCTGCTCCCAAAATTTCTTCAGCGATCAAGCAGTCAAGAAGAAGAAGAAGAAGATGAAGAAGTCGTCTCAGCACGCCGGATGAGCTGTCTGCTTGTGTACCGCCTGCCAGACCGGCTACATCCTGCCGTCGGACCTCCACCCCCGCTGCGAGGCTTGCCTGGGCACCGTTCACGCCGGGTTAGCGTTGACTCCGCAGGCCTCCTGCCAATTCTTTGCTCGACTGCCTGTGGAGGAACTGCAGCGGCGGGCGGATGCCTTCACGGCGCTCCAGGTGGAGGGAAACGGCGATGGTAGCGACGGCCGTGTCTCTGGACGACGAGCTGGACAAGATCCTCTGCGGCAACGACTTCTCGAATATTCCGGAGGAAATATGGTCACTAGCTAATTAGTCTAGAGTTATGTTGGCAATGGGCCATTTTGAATAAAAACTTTCTTTACCTCTTAAAGGCTCATATGATGCTGAATAATGCTGTAATATCGCTGCAATGACTCACTAACAGAAAATTAGGAATGACCTTAATTTCATCAAATATCTTTCCATACATTGCTGTTACCATACACAGAGCATTCAGAGTGTTCTCCTTTGCCATAGGTTGTCTGGCTGGTCAATCATTAGTTGGAGGAAGTGGGTAGTGGGTTATGAGGAGGTCAAGATTATTTGTTAAGGATATCCTGCCTTGGTAGAGCAACACAGCAATGTAGTGAGTGGGACACAGACTAGAACGAGGTAGAGAGGGGACAAGTCTCGACAGAAGTTTGTTGTGCATCAGAAACAAGTGAAATTGTCCCACCAAATTGGTTGATTTTTTCACTTATTTTTTGAAGAATTCAATTGTTACACTCTGTACGAGACTAAATGACTTGTTAATACAGATATTTTTTTTTCAGTGCAGAAGCTGGCCAACCCTTGTAGACAGCCTAGCCTGTCCCTGACCCACTACGCACAGGATAACCTGCCTAGTGTAACCTGATTACCTGGATGTAGGTTACTCACTTCAAAGGCCTAAACCCGTAGTCGTGTGTGTGTCTAGTGGTTATCTCCACTAATCCTCATTAGAACCCTGAAAATACTGCGTCAGACAACCGTGGCAGGTCAAAGGTCAGCACCAGACGATGGGGTCACCATGGTAACCATCAGTGCTGCAGACATCCATTAGTGTGTCTGATCAGAGAGGGGGAGGTAGAGTTCAGAGGACAAACCAGTCTCACTTCACAGGTTCCAATTGTGAGGCATGAGGGTGTAATGTTGTATGCTAGCCTGAGCTATAGCCTAAGCTTTGTAAAACCTACTGTCATGTACAACACCAACACAAATACACACAAACATACATACAAACACGCGCACACCCACACAGACACACGCAGTTTTGACTATCTGTTGTACTGTGTTTGTATTCAACGCCAACAGTGCCAAGGCAAACAGTCACCGCTGGGTACACCGGGCTGCCGGCCCTCCCTACCAGCCAGAGAGTGCTGTTTGTGGGATCGGCGAGCGTTTGCTGACACACTTGTTATCTCAACTGGGCTACTCCTCTGCCAAGTGCACTGCAGCAGAACAGGGAGGACTGGGAGAAGTGCGGGAAATGAATGAGTACGCAGGAGGGGCTGGCTGGCCGGTTGGAAGCATGTGAGTTACTATTCATAGACCGTATAGTATCCACACTGCAGTAGCATCACACTGAATTGGATGGATGGATGTTTCCACGGCTAGCCAATAAGGAAAGTAAGTCAGTTATGCAGCCTAGAATACTCTCAACAAGTCTAGACTGTTTTGGTCAAATTCACTACACAAATACAGAAGCTTTGGCCCTTTATGCACTGTAGTGTATTGTTTCTGGTGTGTGTGTGTCCATATATGTGTATGTGTGTGTGTGTGTCTGTGTGTGTGTTCAGGGCCGGGTCTCAGCCTTGTCCACGTTGCTCAGTACAAGGCGAGGCCACGAGGGGGCCGTCAAACCTGAGTGAAACCATACATGTTTGGAGTGAACCCTCTCTCACTGTGCCCGCTCCACGGTCCCTCACTTTCTCACAAACACACACACACACACACATACATCATGTAACCCCATGGGCTTCATTTTCACAGCAGCGCTAACTCTAGTAGATCACTCTGGGAAAAGGGAACTGAATCCACATGCCACTACATGAACTCATTTATTTGGCCTCTGCCCCTGTTTTTTCACAATCTGACAACGATGATGGGAACATTTGTAAGAAGGGCGTGTGAGCTTGATCAGCGAGACTGGCCAGCAAGTGAATATACACACACTAAATACACACATACACACACAACATTGTGGTTTATCTAGTTGTTCACTCAAATACATGTGAAGAACTAACCTTGCTCTACCTGTTCTGCATATAGAATAAAGTAAGAAGGAGGTAGAGTTTAGGATATGACCTACAGCTCAGCATGATGTTATTTGTCTTGACAGTGATAGCTTGCAGCGCAGGCTCCACCCCTGCAGTAACACAGAACCAAACAAACAGAGAACCTGTTCTCAAACCACACACACACACACACACATAGAAACACACACGTAGAAACACACACATACAAGCATTGCTATAAATTAATGAAGGCCAATGTGATGTCAGTTAAGGGAAAACAGGAAAACAACACCTGCCTTTGTTGCTTGAATGACAGTGACTTTTCAGCTCCCTCATTTTGCCTTCAGTCTGTCCTTCTGTCTGCCATTCTCTCTGACAATTCCACAAGCTTGTGCACACACACACGCACACACACACATACAGACACACACACACACACACACCACACAACACTGTGGCACACAAGTCCCAGCTACAAATGAATGAGCCTTTCAGTCTGAGCCATCCCCACAGGAGGACTGCATCCCCGTCATGCAACCCCCCCCCCCCCCCACACTGACCCACATTTTAGGGCATTCCAAATAATATGTTTGTAAATCTCTGCCCGGCATTAATCTCTTCCTCCTCACCCCCTCTTAGACTCAGTAAGAGTGCACAGAGGTCCCCACTAATACTGCAGGTGTTATATAATCAGCCCTAATCTGCTGCCGCCACTGCTACAGCACCGAGGACTCTGTCAGTACACACATGCACGCAAACACACGACGGCACGACCACATGTACACTGTACACACACTGTTACAGTCGTGCACATTCAACCCTGCGCCCAGCCACATGGACACCACTGAACTATGTACATCGTTATGTAGTAGCTTTTGCAGCCAGCTGTTGTCAGCAACTCTTATTCCCACTTAGTAGAATGAATGAAAAGTTTCCTATTAGCCTGCTATTAGCGTTCTATATGAGCCTGTTATGAATGAAGTACCATAATCACAAATGTTATCAGTATATCTGCTGATCAAATCTTATGACATTCATAATTATTTCAAGTAGTTAGTCTTGAAATGTTATGAGCTTGTTTTGTTGCTTTTTACAATCTCATTTCTTTCTCTTCCTTAATTTTTTGGTGTCAAAATCTGAATGAATATGATGCTATTGCATAAAGGTCCATGCCCTAACAAGTTAAAGCTAATTGAATAAAGATTTCCAAGCAAACAGTAAACAGACACTTAATATTGATTGAGAAAAATACCCTCCGACTAGTGTCCTGGGTGCTAGTGTGTTGTGAATTCACAACGCCGCTCAGCGGCACAGAATAAAAACATCTTGCTTGAACTTGGTTGAAATTACACACCCACGCACACACACACACACTGCCACCACATGTAACTCATAAGATGCCATATTCTCTTGCTTGTGTTCACTATGGATCGCAGACACACACACACACACGCACACACGCACACACACACACACACCCACGCACACACACACACACTGCCACCACATGTAACTCATAAGATGCCATATTCTCTTGCTTGTGTTCACTATGGATCGCAGACACACACACACACACGCACGCACGCACACACACACACACACACACACACACACACACACACACACACAGAGAGACACACACAGAGACACACACAAACACATACTCCAACCACGTGCTAAGCTGCTGCCGGTTCATGTGACAGCACCTTCCCCTCTGACAGAGGGCATCCTCACACATACTCTTCACTTACTCACGTACGCATTGACACATGGTCTAGATCCTCCTCTCTCTCTCTCTCTCTCTCTCTCTTACACACACATACACACACACTAGTACTTAACTTGTCCCTGTTATCGCGCATGCATTCCCCAACATTTAACAGGGAGATATCATGAGGGTGTGTGTACAGTGTCGGTTGAAACCAAAACCAATCGGGGAACTTCTCATTGTGAAAGTAAAACCATCTGTTTCAACTGTCTGTCTCATTCAACTCTCAGTCCTCACCATGGCTGGTAGGCGGGTGGGAAAACAAGGTGGGAAAATTAAGGCTAGACAGACAACAACAACAACCACACTTTCCTTGGCTGCTGCTTCAGATCAGCTGTTTGTAAATAAAAAAAAGGAAGCTCCAGTAAATTCTCACTCAATATTAGGATCACACTTCGAATACACCTCCCATCTCTGAAATGTGTAGCTTTTACTTTGGTGAATTCAAGTGTCCTCATGCACAAACTGTAATCTAAGCCTCACCTGTGCGGCGGAGAGAGAGGGCAGAGATGAAGGTCTTCTCTTTTTCAATTCCACACACTTCCTCAGCTTACAGATCTGGTGGCCAGTCCTGCGGTTGAGGCAGCAGCTGCACTGGCCACAGCTGATCTTCCTCAGGCACGGCTCGCACGACCCACACCTGCTCCGCTTCTTCCTCTCCCTCTTCTGTGGTTTTCGCGAGGTCCACGAGGGAAAGTGGGCCCCCTCCGGACCCCAGGGGCCCGGCAGAACAGAGGGGCTGGGGTCTCCGTACCCCGCCTCCGATTCGGTGTCGAAGGAGAGGGAGGAGCGGGTGCTCTCGGAGCTGCAGGAGAAAGACAAGCTGCTGTCCAGGGAGGGAGTGGAGGTCTTTGGCACTGAGCCCTGCTCTGGTACGGCTACCACAACGCCGCATTCGCCCAGGTTTGGTTCACACACAGCTGTGATGACATCTGTGCTCGACTGAGGAATCGTCGATGGTGATGATTTCTCTTCCCGGCTGTGGTGCTCTGATGGCTCTTGGTTGGACACACTGTCTTTGGTCTGCGTCTCTGCTGGTGTGCAAGCTTGTCTGTCTTTCTGAGGGGGAGGGACCTCCCAGCTTTGGGGTTCCCCCTGGCTTGAATACAGGGGCTTGAGGGATTCACCGCAGGTAATAACCGGCGTATTTCGTGTCGTCAGATCGGTGTGTGACATCAGGGCGGTCTCGGGGACAGCAGAGGACACTGGGAATTGGAGTTTAGCACCGTGATCGGTAGTTTGCATGTCTTTCCTTGCCTGGCTCAGAACCTCTAGCTCAAGTGACTCTGAGAGGGAGGGGGCTTTGGCGGGATCTGAGGTAGCTGCGTTGGAGATGGGCGACACCCTGACAGGCGATTCTGGCCGCGCCATCAGCCCATCGCTGGAGCGAGGCGGATCTGGAGATTGAGAGATTGGAGTGCTAGGGTGGGAGTCAGCAGGGTTGATGAAAACATCATTCTCCTCCGCTTTTTCCCCTTCCTCTTCTCTCGTAAGATTATCCAGCTCCTCAACGCTCTCCTCCATCTCGTCCACTGTCTCTTCTTGTCTCTCAACTACTTTCTCTGCCTCTGAACTCTCCTTTATCTCTACCTTTATCTCCTCTTTTCTCTCAATATCGTGGCCATCTCTCACTCTTTCATCTGTCCTCATCTGTTCCAGATCCAACATGTTACCCTCTTCTTGGTGGACAACAATCACATCTTGCTTACCATCGCCAGCAGGATGATCAAGCTTATTTCTTAGGTTATGAGAACTATCGTTTCCCTCACTGCCATCTTCCTTCCCCACTACTCCAATACTCGTTTGCTCAGTGAGCTCAGAGGGGCTGTCTTTACTTTCATCATTGCTGAGTTTTAGCTGTCTGTCAGCTTCATCACCCACGGAGCCTCCGATCGCACACCTCAGGTCACCTTCACCGCTGACAGTCTTCTCGTCTTGCTCAGTAATAGCACCGTCACAGCTGTAGCGCACACAACCTTCCAGTGTGTCATTACAAGGTTGTGAATCAGCTTTAAGAGGGCTGCCCTCGCCACCATTGTTGATTCCCACAACCTGATCTCTGATATTATCGGGGACATTGAAATCTGTTTTCAGGGAAACAGGGGGGATTTCTTCGCCATTGTGGGTGTCCAGTTTCTCCTGTTCCTCGTTACGGGTCGAATCACGGGTGTCGGCGTTTGAAGGCTGTTTTCTCGCGTTCCCATGGTGCGATGCTGCTCCTCCTTTCCCTGCGCTCCCCCTGCTGTTTCTCCCTCCCCTGCAAGGCTTCGAAGGCTGGCAGGGAGTAACAGACACCCGCGTGCCCCGTAGGGACTTCCTTCGCCCTAGGGGGTCTTCTAGCTCGCCACAGCGGTCAGGCGGATTACTCAGCCGTCTAAGCCTTGCAGATCCTGTTACATTCGGGGCATGGTTAACCCTACCAGGGGACCTCCCAGGTCCCTGACCAGCAGGCCCACTGACCCCTCTTCCTCTGGGGCTTCGGCCTGACTGCGTCCGGGCCCTGGCTGCGGACCTTTTGGGTTCGACCGGTGTCTTCTGGAGCCTCTCGGTAGCTCTCCCTCTGGGTTTATTTGAGTTGCAGGTTTTCCTCTTGGTGGTGATCACTTTGTGGCCATTCTTTCTCTGAGAAGGTGGCTGTCTCCTATTGGGTTTGGAAGTAGCAGGCATGGCTGACGGTGAGGAAGGGAGGATGTCTGGCAGCCAGCATGGGAGCCAGGTGAATGTTTATCTTCTTCTTAGTACCCAACTTTTACTTTTTTTTAATCTTCTTCTTTTGTGTTTTCTTTCAGGACCATAGATAATGATGCTGCAGTTATTTTTCCATTGTGCAATAGCAGTGTATGACCTAAAAAAAGAGCACATATAGAAAAAAAATCTAAATACACAGTAATTACAGCATCTTTCAATGTTTTCCCCCCAAACAACAATAAACAATGAAAATTAGTTTGTACAGTTTATACACACACACAAAAATAGATCTGGGAATAGTGCAATCCAAATTAAATTAAGATCATTGGAGAATCGCATATGACACTGCCTATAAAGATAAATATATCTGGTATTATTCTATCTTTACTTTAGCTACTGCCAAAGCCACTTTTGCCCCGCCTGAAAATCTACTTTGACATTCAACACAGTATAGCAAGTGCTATAAAGCTCAGTAAGGACATGTCGGTGCAGCTACACAGCAGGCTATTTTGAATAAAGAGATCATAAAATAAAGATCTATATGAACACATTTACTAGCTGCTTTTTATGTGGCTAACACGGCTTAACAGTTTAAAGGGCAAGCACATTGAGGAGTGGGCTTTGGCTCGGAGGTCGGATCCTGTTTTCGTCTTTCTGACTGGCGGAAGAGAGGTTATTACCGTGTAAAACGCCTTCAACGTCGCCGTTTATTATTATTTTTGCACTTGACCGCTGTCGTTTATAGCGGCGTCCCGGAGCAAAACCTCGACACATCCGGAAACGTTACTTTTCTACATGTTGTTTTTGTTGGTGCTAGTTTTATTTACACGTTTGCTTTAAACGGCAGCTCAAATACTTTACATACCAGAGAGACAGTTGCACTGTCTGAACTGCTAATAATACTCCGCTCCAGCGAGACAGCGAGACCTTGTATTGGTTTCCCTCCTCGGCAAATATAGAATGCTGGCAAGTTCAATCCTTTTCACGACGATGACACATGGACACGGTTTGAGCACCAATATGCATATATCGAGCAGAATAGCTATTATACAACGTGCACATGTAGTCTTACGGAGCACGACACCCGTTAAAATGTAAATCCCTCTTATGTCAATCCATTCAGGGCAGCCCCACTCTCCCTCCACCAGACGCAACCTACAGTCTCTGGCCAACTCGTCGTCGGCACTGGAGGGAAGAGAGGTAAAGAAAACCCGGAACGGACTTCTGCTTTAGCTTGTCCACTGTTTCCCCAGCAATGTAGATTTATGCAAATTGCCGAGTTACCACGGTAACCATGGTGGTCAGTGATGATAAACGTCCATAAGAGTAATTGATTACAAGGAGGAATCATTTTTTTTATTTCCTGTTTCGTTTTTTATTTTTTTAACTGATATCATTAGGAAATTAAATGCGAGATTGGTTAAATAACACTTTATTCTGTTATAATTTATCCGCTGATATGATGATGATCAAGAAAGTAGTCTCTAAGCCGACGTATTGGCATAATAATTGTGTAATAAAACGATATTACAAAACTATTTAGCTGATCAGCCCCTCGGGTAACGTCATGCCACGTCATCTGCTTGCGACAGATTTCGACCACAAGCCATCGGGCGAAGGGCACAAGTGGTTACATGGATCTTCAGAGTGCTTCAGATTCATTCGTGGCCGCGTTTACTCAGGTTTTTTGTGTACGTTGCGCTCTTGCCGTGTCGCAACACTGACCGACGACCTCCTCAGTCTGTTTGGTATTTAGTGTCCATGGTAACTTTACATTGAAAGAGCTGTGTTTACCCCGAGGAAGCAGGAAACGAGAGAGGCTGGTAACTCAAGAGGAAGGGGAAACAAATTCGCTGTACAGCATTCGTCTGACCTTCCACGTTGCTATTTCACACCTGTAACAGCTTTGATTGTTTTGTGAGTATCCCGTTTTGACAGTTTATAAAACGTTAACGATGCCCTCTAGACTGCTGTAACCTCAGCCAAAGTCACCTGCTAGTTCTGTCTACCAGTTAGTTCCCATTCTGCTTTAGCTAACTGTTTTGTCTCTTTGATGTCCATTCGCAGCAGCTCATAACAACCTTAAGATTAACGAAAAATGATCACACTCGTTTGCTTGTAGAGGTATTTGCCAGGATGTTGAATGCAGTATTCTGTTGGCTGAAACTAATACCTGCCTACACCCACTCACATATATACTGTAAGCCTGATGGTGCATGCTATTGACAGTTAGCTACATTTTTGAAACGTTTTTGACTGATAGTTACATTTTTCCAAACTGTAACTGTGCAGCCATGGATGCATCAAAGTCCTGAGCACACAGGATGGCATCGGAGGCTGCGGTCTCCACACCTGCTCCCATAACCAGCCCCGCCCAGAGGGACTACTATTGGCTTCGCTCCTTTGTTGCTGGAGGTAGGATGTGACACATTAAACTGTTAATTCAAGTAATGATATGATCTACTCTGGGTAGAATTTGAAACTGGGCAGCAAGGTGGCTTAGTTGTTAGACCATCCTTCAACCAGAGGAGGACCCAGGAGCAAGCAGCCACCCTGCTGAAGTGTCCTTGAGCAACACACTGAATCCCTTTACATCCCTGACCCTGATACAATCTTGACATGATTTACAAAATTATGATGATGCCTAATTGAAACAAATTATTTTTAAGATCCATGTAATGAAACAGTTGTCTCTTAAGACATATAGTTTTGCGCAAATATTGTTAGTTGTGTACCATTGAGTACATTTAAGTGTTTCTTTCATTTCAAACTACGGGCTCATCAAAGCTATCTGCCTCTCTCTCTTTAATGTTGGTTGGCACTATCTTTAGATGGCTGGCTTATTTCATAAATTTAGCATGAACATGACAGGAAGGAACATGAAAAGTATATTTAGTAATGTATCTGTTCATGCTGTGTTTGTTTTTGTTTAGGTGTAGCAGGATGCTGTGCCAAGTCCACCATCGCTCCTCTGGACAGAGTCAAGATTCTGCTTCAGGCCCAGAACCCCCACTACAATCATCTAGGTAAAATATCACTCGCTAAGCCTGCAGATGCATTCAGTGTTTGTTTTCACACACTTGTGCCACGTCACTCAAACTTCTGATCTGTCTTGCAGGAGTGTTTGCCACTCTCCGAGCCGTGCCAAAGAAAGAGGGCTATCTTGGCTTGTACAAGGGCAATGGGGCTATGATGGTTAGGATATTTCCCTATGGAGCCATCCAGTTCATGGCCTTCGACAATTATAAAAAGGTACATATTCTACCTAGGAATAATATTATACAACCTAGTTTGTTAGGGAAACTGGCCAAGCAGGGTGTTTAGGGAAACATGTGCAGTGTTTATTCAACATGTGTTTGCCATAACGATCCTTTGCTAAAGACGGATCTACTGGTCTGTGCAATATTTTTTTATTAGTCAGATGACACCCTTGACCTTTGTTTCCTCCCTACTGATGCTGATAACGTTCCCTCTGCATTACAGCTGCTAAGTAAACAGCTTGGGATCTCTGGACACATCCACCGCCTCATGGCAGGATCTATGGCAGGTCATTCATCTTTCTGACTGATAATATTTGCCATTTAAATTGGTGCCAGCTGGATAACATTTGCACACTGCCACCCTATTATGAGAGACTGAAGACTTTACTATTGATTATTGGTGGAACATGCAGTGTTGTTTCTTCTCCTGAATCATAGGCTACCATTGCACTTGTCATTTCAGTGTGACTTTTTTCATCCAATCACACCAGGATGCAAAACGCGTCACATAAAATCTGATTTTGTTCACATTGCTATTGGATTTTCAAAACCAGATATGGAAGTGGATCAGAATTCAGAGAGAGAGAGAGAGAGAGAGACAGAGAGACAGAGAGACAGAGAGACAGAGAGACAGAGAGACAGACAGACAGACAGACAGACAGACAGACAGAGCCACATCAGAGTCATAATCATTCATTCATAATCAGCCATGTGATCTCATAAAGTCCAGTCTTCAGAATCAGAGAAAATCACGCTGAAATGACGAGTGTAACCGCAGCCATAAACTGTGTTTTTATAACTCTGCTTTTGCGACGTGTTTTCAGGGATGACTGCAGTGATTTGCACCTACCCTCTGGATGTGATAAGAGCCAGACTGGCCTTCCAGGTGACAGGAGAGCACCGCTACACTGGCATCGGCAACGCCTTCCAGACCATCTACCTTAAGGTGAGCTGGAAGTGTTCAGTTTATCATAGACAAACAAACCCAACAAAAATCGTAGCCTCTAGACATTAAACCTGCATGCTCGGTATTCTTCGCATGCCCTTTGTAAATATTGTCTTTAAAGTGTCTAGACCTTATGTACTCTGCCCTGCTTTTTTAAGGAGGGGGGCATCCCAGGCTTCTACAGGGGACTGACCCCAACAATTATTGGCATGGCCCCTTACGCAGGTGAGTAGGGCTGCAACTAACGATTATTTTCATTGTCGATTAATCTGTTGATTATTTTCTCGATTGATCGATTAGTTGTTTGGTCTATAAAATGTCAGAAAATGGTGAAAAATGTCTATCAGTGTTTCCCAAAGCCCAAGATGACCTCCTCAAATGTCTTATTTTGTCCACAACCCAAAGATATTCAGTTTACTGTCATAGAGGAGTACAGAAACCAGAAAATATTCACATTTAAGAAGCTGGAATCAGAGAATTTTGACGTATTTTTCTTAAAAAATTACTCAAAACGATTATCAAAATAGTTGGCGATTAATTTAATAGTTGACAACTAATCGATTAATCGTTGAAGCTCTACAGGTGAGTATTGAGATGGTTTCATAGATTTGTGTTGAATGAGTGCAGTCATTACCTGCAGATTGATAATAACACAAAGTTTTGGATCCAAGATGGTTCTGAGTCGCTGTGGAGAGCAACATGAGGTATTTGTCTGGCCGCTTTCACATTTGTAACCAGAAGTCTATGTCCCTCCCGCTTTCATCCTCCAGGTTTCTCATTCTTCACCTTTGGCACCCTGAAGAGCCTGGGCTTGAAACACTTCCCAGAGCTGCTGGGCCGTCCGTCCTCAGACAACCCAGAGGTCCTCGTTTTGAAGACCAAAGTCAACCTGCTGTGCGGAGGCATCGCCGGGGCCATCGCTCAGACCATATCGTAAGTGGATGGGCAGGCGGCCAGCTAGCTGCCCACTTAAGACTCTCATAAATGATGGGCTGACAACTAGATTGGTTAATTTGTGCGGCTCGGCTGGCTGGCTGGCTGGCTGGCTGGCTGGCTGGGGCGTGTTATTGATTACTTGGATTTATTGATGATTGATGTGCCACATTATTGTATGATATTGTATTTGTCCTCCAGAAGACTAAAGGTGGTTCCATTACTGTGTCTCTTCTCACTAGTTACCCCTTGGATGTGGCGAGGAGAAGAATGCAGTTAGGAGCCGTGCTTCCTGACTCTGAGAAATGTCTGTAAGTAACCATGATTTCTCCTCCTCTCAGTATTCTGCTATACCATGTATTCTGCTGTACATTACATGAGGCTGAGCAGGGGACATGATAAGGTGATCGTCACATTTAATTTTAGCCATTATGTATAGGATTTACTCATAAATATATCGCTGAAGAATTTTGTTTTGTGACGTGTTCTAATGCGTTCTAAAAAACATGAATAAAACAACACTCGCCATTACAATAGCTGCACCTGTTGTGTGTTTTTATTTGGTCTGATTTGGGAGCTTTGTAGCTAAATTCTTGGAAATCTTTTCAAGTAGACTTGTAAGTGACACTTCAAAGAAAGGGGAAATGATGAGCTATAGTGGTAGAGAACAAAGCAGCTCACACAATAGAGTGCAGGTTTTGTTACAGTTTATTTGGTAATTATATATTAGAGAAAACATACCTTTTTAAGGTTTACAGTCATTGTTAGGCACGTGTGTATAGAGAAAGATCACAGATTTTCACTAGAGTCTGTAGCATAGGGTCCCACTGAGCAAAAGACGTGATTTCAACATTGCGTCTATGCGTAGCTCTCATATAGCCTAGGATAATTTTGTCTATGTATAGACATCTAATAAACTTTCACTTTTCAACCCCATTTAAACTTAATTTAGCCTAGACGGCTATGGGCCATTTAGACGTGTTTTAAATGTCTAATCAACGTAAAATTGCTCAGTGGGGTTGTATGGTAGTTGGGCTGTAGGAGTCCTGTAATAATACATTTTAAGATCCAATAATTAATGAAAAGAAAGAATTAAGAATCTATGAGTTGCTACAGAAAGCAAGTTTATAAAAATGGGTTTTAAATACAGGTGAACAAATGTATCTGTGGTATTGCAAGCAGAGCTGATCCAGTTCCCTAATACTCAGATCAGTATAAGAAAGCTGTGCTGATCCTGATACTTTAATGACATAAGCTTTGGTGCAACAAAATACTTTTCTGGTAAGAGGAAAAATGCCTGCAGTGTGGCGATTCTTTGAGCTCAGTGAAGCAAACTGCCAGCTGTGCCAGGCTGAGGTGTCTGTGGCAGAGCGGAGGAGTGTGGAAACAGCTGCGTTAAGCCAGCTAAAGACATCCAGAATAATACCAGCAGTGAGGCCACTCTGCCGTCAGAACGAGAGTAAAATTTGTCTTTGTCACTTCTGGGGGAAAAATAATTTAGTAAGGCTGTCATAAATACATGCTGTTAACAAGAACAATTGTATTTTCATTCACCACAGATGAATGAAAATGCAGTTACTATGAATGTGTATAACCCTAAAACAGTGCCTAATTTGATCAAATGAATAAATAGTTGATGTACTGTGTACCACTAGTTTAATTTAGTTTAAGATTAATTCCTGTTATTTTCCTAGTTTTTGCCATCCTGACAATTGATTGTGTGCAACATGTTCGACACTTCACTGTAGAGTGTTTAGTTCCTCCGGGAGCGCTGCAGCATTATGGTTATTTTTGCATGTCTTTGCATTAAATCTTGGTAATTTTTTTTTTTTTTTTTAAGTCTAACAGTCCTTTTCTTGTTGTTGTACCTGAACAGAACGCTGACCAAGACCCTGAAGTATGTGTACCATCAGTATGGGGTGAAGAAAGGACTGTACCGGGGCCTGTCCCTCAACTACATCCGCTGTGTCCCCTCACAGGCCGTGGCCTTCACCACCTATGAGTTCATGAAGCAGTTCCTCCACCTGAACTAGCTTTTTTTTCTTTTCTTTTTTTTTCTTTTCGTGTCTACTCTCCTAGTCTGCGCCTGGGCCAGTGTGCTCCAAGTCATTAAGCAGATTGAGATAAATGCTTCCTTCATAAAGTGAACCGAGGCTCACTTACTACGTCTTAGTCCCTTCAGTCTGAGCATTGCCTTCTCTTGGGGTCACTAAAGGCACGCTCATGACTTCTGCCAGAGGTAATGATGCAAGAGGACAGTGGACAGTGAGGCCCTGTGCCCGTGCCGAAGCCTTGTCCAACTGTCCTAAATCCATGCACTCTTAGCTCCTGCTTTTGTGACTCGCCACCTCTTAGAGATGATTTTCTCAACCGCCCAACATGTGGCTCGGATTTGGACAACTCCTTAACAACTAATCCCCATGGATACAGCAGACAGTGGCTTGGCTGGATGGCTTGGGGCAATGATATGGCTCCCTAACGATGTTGTTGGCAACTCCACAGCGACCCGTTTATTGTATGTAACGCCCCCTCAGTCACATAGCAAACACACTGAGCAACATGCTTCCACTAATCTCTTCTCCGTCTCTTTACCTACCTGACTCAAGTGATTTTAAACTGGACGATATCAAACACATTTTTTTCTGTCAGTTTCTCTCAAAAGAAGGGAACTCAGGCATGTGCATTTGTTTTAATAGTATGTCTGGAACACTGTTAAGTTCTACAGTCACGTGCATTTTCTTCATAGTTCAACATAGTTTCTTGTTGCAGAGTTACTGATGAAACATTTGATAGATGTGCTTCATAGCTTCTTAGGCTATTGCTTAAAGGTTGCTGGAATTTCACAGAAGTCCAGTGATCTGCAGTGTTTTGTCTATTCCGGGCTTAGTGTGTCTTTAAGTTTTATGATGCAGGTTTGGGGTCCAACGCCTTTTAGACAAGTGGCTGTTTGTGCATCATTTTCATTGCCTTCGTCTTCTACGCCAATCTTATATCAGTATACAGAATCTGCTCTCTGCTTTTATAGGTCTTTATAACGATGCAGTGGCCGAGTGGCGCTTGATTTCAGCTTAAGCCAGCTTGCCATTTTGTTGCCAAGCCTTGAATGGAACAGTGACTGTATGGGTTTTCAGTTGCTGAAACTTTTTATTTTTGTTTTATTTGTTTTTTTTTGTGGTCGATCGTGTTCGCTTGAGAAGTGAGGGAAAGATGAGCTGTGATATAGGAGAGGAACACTGTAACTTCAACATAAGGGTGGTGGAGACCCTCCTCATGCACATTAGTGGATGTGCACTCAGATGTTGTTTTAGTCTCTAGCTTTATATGTACATCCATGCTCTGCTATGATCAGAGAGGAATTTTGATGTTTTTGTGAGTTGATGAGATCTCAAGTAGTGCTCGCATTGTAAGGTGCTCTGAATTTTGCAGATTTGAAATGTCTGAGAGATTTGTTTGGTGGAAAGGATTCAGGAAAAATGTGCACTTGCAAACTGTTGCTTTGTTTTCTTTTATTTATTGACTTAGCTACCTGTTGCCACTGGGTGGCAGCATTGAATAGAAATTGTATTGTTTACCGTCAGAGCTGGACACAACTCCATACAGTACACAGGTTTCATACATGTAACAAATACTAGAGATTGTCAACAGTCTTCTCTTTTGGTTAAGGAAAGGAAGTAGTCAGGTGGTGAGTTTCATATATGCAGTGTTTAACCCAGTTCAACCACAGTCTTCGACTGTTGGCCACTGAACAGCCTCGCTGGAGCAATTGGTTGGTCAGGTGCCTTGCTCCAGGATATCTAGACATTAATTACTGAATGACGGAAAAGTGTTATTCAATCACTTTTGATCAGAAGTCCACTATAGGCCTTTAGGCTGCCACTGATGTTAGAGTGGGCCTTGTTGGTTTGTCTAAGCATCCTCCTCTCTTCATCCTCTTCCCTTCTTCTGCCTTCGATTTCTTACCTCACTGGAGTGATTATTGTGTTTTACTTGATTACTTAATTTCTTCATCTATTCAGTAGATCCCACCTGGCTAATTTTTAGACCATTGTACATGAAGTAGAGGAAATTGCAGAAGAGCATAATGAGCAAAAAATGTTGAGATGTGAAAACATAATTGTAGTCATTTTTCCTTTTTGATACAACTGACAGAATGGAAATAACTAATTGGACAGTACAGAACAACTCAAAATGCATGTGCACACACAAAACATGACATTTCAAAAATATTTTAGTGTTCGATGTTGGATTGTGATTTGTTTTTCTCTAAAATGTGTTCTCTAATTTAAAATCCCCCTGTACTCTCCAGTAGGCCCTCTGCCTTGTGTGAGGCCATCACTGCCTGTCTGGCTCAGTGAAGGTTTATAAAATTGAACATATAGTTATTATTTATAATTCTTCCAAATGACCTCCATTCCTGAAAGGTCCAGGCAAATAAGGCTCTTCTGTGTAACATGAATTGTCAAATGTTTGTAATGATGAATGCATTGCAATATTCAACTGCCTGCTGGGGCTTCACAGTATAATCACATACTCCAACTGCTGATAAGTAGCAGTTGCCATTTGATAAACAAAATATAGTTTTCAGCAACATAACATTTCTCCGCTGAAAGATTCATGCACAGTGCCAAGTCTTCTGTCCCATGAGATCATGTTTACCAACATTTCTCCTTCTAATGGCTCATGTCAAAGCCTGTCATGTAGCTTACATTCATACTGTTCTCTTGATTTAATGCAAATACGGGATCTTTCACTATTATTTCTGTGAAACTTTTTTTTTTGTTCCACAAATTCTGCTGTCAAATCTTCAAGAACAAACCAGTTCTGTTCCTGCTGCTGGCTGTAACCGATAATTATCGGTTATATTAATTATGTAAGACAAAGGATATTCAGATATTTATATATGATTTAAATTTATGTAATAGTAAGCTGTGCTACTTTCTCGGGAAGGGAAGTTTGGGATGTGACTGAAAGGGAAATCATGAGAGCTAATGTAGTTATGAGAACTACTGAACAAAGAAAATGCCTTTTTTATGTTTGTCAGTTTTATTTTCCCTCTTTATACATTTTCAGTTTTGTCTGCCATGCTTTTATATGCAACGTCTGAACATGAATTACATTAAATGTCACCCTCTTGTCTGAGTCGATACCAAGCTTCATCTGTTATTAGTCATCAAATGTAAACTTGTGTGTATTCCTGTCCTGTTAGACTGGTACAGCATCTGCCATTTCCTCCTCTGCTCCCTCTGACTGGGCAACAAGGGAAGTAGCTGACTGATGTGGGATCATCTTGACTGACAGATGATCTTAGATCAATAAACAAAGAGTTTTAATTCCAAAAACGGCATATAGACATCTTGAGAAAAAAATCATTACCTTAAATTCAACATTTAATGTCTGTAGATGTTATCTACAGATGTTATCCAATGACTTGAGTTAAAGAGGACCATAACTTGTTTCAGTTGTGTATGATCATCCATTTGTTTTTCAAATGGTGGATATCTTGTTTTGAAACCAAACTTTTCAAATAGAGACAGCTTCACTCCATTTCCCACTTTGAGTTCCACACACACTCACACACACTGTGTCAACTCTGGCCAGCAAAACAACGGAGGGACTCTACCTTGTATTTGCATTTATTTTGTTGGAACCAGAATACACTACCTGTTGTTGTCCGATGTTGGCTCCTGATTTGACTGGTAAATGTGATGAAACATACGTTCCCATGTGGCGTGTTTTGTAGGTGTATTGTATTTCCAGGTAACCTGTGAATATATTACTTCATTAAATACAGTCAGAGAGCCCAATGTAAAACAAACAGTCAGGCGTTCTCTGGTTCTTTCCCACGTCACTCATAATATCGGAATGCATTCCATTATGCTTTTATCAAGTCTATCACTCCTATTGTTTGCAGAAAAAAGAAAATGTATTCAATATCAGTTCATGAGAATATGACACCTTTTCCCATGCCCAGGTGTCTGTCTGTTTTGGGGAAATCATATTGATAGGAAATCCAGATAGGACAGGACAATGTTGTATTCTGACCTAAATCATAGTGTGGGAGTGGAGGCCATTCACATACTGAGCAGTGAGATTTGATTGGCCTCCTGCACCATCCCCCCCCCCCGATTACACATTTTCATGGTGCAGCACAAAAGGGTGTTGGTGAAAGAGAGGTGGAGAGATTAGGAAAGTGAGGAGAAGTGTACAACAGTGAGAGAAGTGCAGCTGAGTGAGACGACCACAGCAACAGGCCAGAGTGCGTCTTCATGCTTAAGCAATAAGAGGAAACTTTCCTTTCATCTTTGGTGGACAAAGCTGTTAGTGGGTTGTAGTGCAGTTGCTTTGCTGCAGATCTCTCCATCTCCTGAGGGCGTTTGGGCAGCCAGACTCCTCTCCATCCCGCACCATGCCGTCCTACACGGTGACTATTGCCACAGGGAGCCAGTGGTTCGCTGGGACAGACGACTACATCTATATAACACTGATGGGCACTGAGCAGTGCAGTGAGAGGACGCTGCTGGACAAACCTCTGTACAATGACTTTGAGAGAGGGGCGGTAAGTTACTTTATCATCCTCTAGAGCTGTGATGATAAGTCTGTGTGTCTTGATACACTGCAATTCTACCTTTTGATGAAATGAAGGATCAACAGAAATAAACACTGGGTGTACTGAGGTTGCATATTGCTTGTTAAGACAAAAAAAGAGGAAGAACTCAGGTCTGGGGCTGTGGAGTTGCAACTCAGAGATTAATTCTATTATAAATTGAAGAGTTTCATTCAAAATCCTCACCACATGGAGTCTACTCTTACAAAATGATTCCTGGCATGAAAGTAAAGCACATTTTGAATTCATATTTAAGATATTACCTATCTTAAGATCTTTGCTTAAAAAATTTAATTTCTTTAATTTGGGATCTTCTGTAATTTTTAATGATCAATTTCAGATGGCAGGTTTTTCCCCCATACATTGGTTTGGAATCATGAAATCTTTCAATATTTTAGAAATTGTTGACTAGTTAGAGTAGAGAGTTTAAATCTTTCTGTCACTTATAGGGAGCAAAGGAAACAGCAAAGTTATACTTGGCAAGTTAAACTGCTGCCTGCAGTCTATTCTGCAATGATCAAATAGTCACTATCACAGATAGACTAAAATACATCAAAATGTTGCTTTTCTTTTGTTTGTTTGTTTTTTTACAAATATTCCTTCAAGATAAAAGTATAATATCAAAGATAAGTATCAAAATAAATTTAAAAATGGACTGGACTTCCTGTATTTGATGCAGGAAGTGTTTCAAATTAAAACACATTATTGAAATATAGAGGGTACTTCCTTTAAATAGTGGAGCCTACACAACAAATGAAACAACTGAGTCCTGTCCCATTTTGTCTTGTGCAAAGTTACAAATACAGTTGGCAAAAAATGAGATGAGATCAATAAGCTAACTAAAGTGTCTTTTGTTACAATATATGATGTGAAATAGCCTTGCCTCATACTTGCTCAGCTTTGTTTTTCAGGTTTTGATCCCATCTGACTGGGGTCATACTAGACTTAGAAAGAACACTACAGCTACTGAATACTAAACTGAGTATAAAAACCAGTTCAGAAAATGAAACTTCATGTTTTACAGTACATACTCTTTGGTCTCTGACTGACTCTAGGTGGACTCGTACGATGTGACTGTGGGGGAGCACCTGGGTGAGATTGTGCTGGTGAAGATTGAGAAGAAGAAGTACTGGGTGCAGGATGACTGGTACTGCAGGTACATCACAGTCAAGACCCCAACTGGAGACTATGTGGAGTTCCCCTGCTTCCGCTGGCTGGTGGACAACAAGGAAGTGGTGCTGCGGGACGGACGAGGTAGTCATCAATTCATTCATTTGTTTGCCCAACTGACTGTCACTCTTTTCCTTTTCATCCGTCAACCTGAATGTAGTTCTTTCTGTGTTTTTGGCCACATGCTAATGACAATAAGCGTTTTCTCCATTTAGGTCTGCTGTGACAAAAAAACCCAAAAAAACAAGTTAGCCTACAGCCAGGATTTGCACCAAATCCCCACAAACAAACAAATCCCTTTAATCACTTTGTCTAACAGTTGTATCTATTTTAGCACGCCTGCCTCAGGATGATAAGACCAGACTGGTCAAACAGCACAGGCAAAAAGAGCTGGAAACTAGACGAAAAACTTACAGGCAAGAAGTTAACTTTGCACAAATTCTGACCATATTTATACACTATCTTGCACACATTCGCATATTTATTACAGATAATATAGGTGAAGATGTTGCAAATACTACAGGCTACCAGTTGCAGCAACAGTTTTGTAATTCGATAGTGATGCTGAACATGGTAACTACTGACCCTGCTGTCCTTTATAGATGGAAAGAGTGGCAACCAGGCATCCCTATGTCTATAGATGCTAGCAGACACAAGGATTTGCCCCGGGACATCCAGTTTGACAGTGAGAAGGGAGTGGACTTCGTTCTGAACTACAGCAAGGCGTATGTACTCCCTTTAACACCCTGCCAGCTATGGTGAAGTGTGAACTTTGTGTCACTGGTGCCTCTGACTTCACAACACAGAGTGAGAAGACTATGAGGCTTGAAGCTCACAATTCTTTTTTAGTGTAAAGCTATCCTGGAGCCATCTGCAGGTCCTGAGGTTCAGCCTAATGAAATGTTTCTATTTTTTCTAGTCAGGAGTACCTGGAATACAGGGGCGTCATTGTGTCACTATCACCAGGGACATTTGCATGTGTGCCTCATGCGGGCCTGTGGGCTTGCACATTAATAGAGGAACAAGGCAGAATGCGAGAGTGCAGCCGCTGTCCCAAGATATTTCATTACGGCTGCTTATCACATCGCTCCTTTTCTTCAACAGTTTGTCATTTCTGCATTTTCTTAATCTTTTCAGAACTAGAGAGAGAAAATGCCGAAATGAGAAAGTGTTGAAGAAAATGATATAGACCTATGGTAATATCATTTTCATGCTATGGATGATTGAAATATTGCTCTGGAATACATCAGATTTCAGATGCTTTGACCTTATGACTGATGTGAATGTGGTAGTGGTAATAATGATGATGCTTATATAATGATGATGATGATGATGATGATGATGATGATGATGATGATGATGATGATCCCTCCCCCCCAGAATAGAGAACCTATTTGTGAACCAGTTCATGCACATGTTCCAGTCCTCCTGGAGTGATTTTGCCGATTTTGAGAGGATCTTTGTCAGAATCAAAAACACAATCTCAGGTCAGCCTCAGCTCTGAATATTATGTTATGTTATGTTATGTTATGTTATGTTATGTTATGTTATGTTATGTTATGTTATGTTATGTTATGTTATGTTATGTTATGTTATGTTATGATCTTCCAGAGTATGTGATGCAGCACTGGAAGGAGGACTTCATGTTTGGGTACCAGTACCTGAATGGTTGCAACCCAGTAGTGATCCAGAAGTGCACCAAACTTCCAGACAAGTTCCCTGTCACTCATGAGATGGTTGCTGTCTGCCTGGAGCGAGAGCTGACTCTGGAGCAGGAAATAGAGGTAGAAATAGTCATCTTTGTGTTTTGTCTCTTAATTTTGCTTTTTCTGAGTTTCTGAGTTTCTCTATCTCCTCCCTTTCCTCTTTCCGAGGGAAAAGGATTGAAGGTCAGCTTTATTTCTAGCTATTTTCAGCACTTTTTGCACATGCTGTTTGGTCAGGTTAAGATGATATTCATTGAAGAAATAATTTTTAGTGTGCAGTCAATTGTCTCGATTCGTGGGAGAACAGCACGATTTGTCAGTCACACAATGGTTAGCTGCCTTCAGAGGAAAGAAGAAGTAGATATCCCTCTCCCTCTCTCTCTCTCACACACACACACACACACACACACACATACACACACACACACACACACACACACACTTACTCATGTAAAACACTGTTGTGCCTCCAGGCAGGAAACATCTACATAGCAGACTATGAGGTGTTAGATGGCATCAGTCCTAACTGCACAGACCCATGCACCCTGCAGTACCTGGCAGCTCCGATCTGTCTTCTCTACAAGAATGCTCAGAACAAGATCCTGCCTCTGGCCATACAGGTACAGTGGGAATGTTGAGCAGTGTGTCACACCATTATTTTCTGGGCAAAAAATGTTTTAACTCTTTTGAGTTGACATTTCAGTGCTCATCCCTCTCTCCTCTTACCGCTGTGTGCACTTCTTAGTCTTGATTCTTTTCTCCCTCCTTCTCCCTGCTTCTCGTCCTCTGTCTTCTCTCCTCCAGCTGGGACAGACTCCAGGTGAGGACAACCCCATCTTCCTGCCCTCTGATGGACAGTATGACTGGCTGCTGGCTAAGATCTGGGTCCGCTCCGCCGACTTCCAGCAGCACCAGACCGTCACACATCTGCTCAGGACGCATCTGATGACAGAGGTCTTTGGCATCGCCATGTACAGGCAGCTTCCCGCTGTTCACCCTGTATATAAGGTAATACTGTGGTTTATTGGTTGAGAAGTTGCTTGGTTAGTTGGTTGGTTGGTTGACTGGTTGGTTGGTTGATTGAATGATTAATGTGCTTTTTCCCAGCTACTTATTCCACACATTCGCTTCACCATCGCTATCAACACCAAGGCCAGAGAGCAGCTCATCTGTGAGTGTGGCATCTTTGACAAGGTGAGTTTGTGTAAGTATAGAAGAGCAATATAGAGACAGGGAGATAGAACGCGAGTGAGAGAGAAAGAGAGAGAGAAAGACTGATTGAGTAGAGTTTTTGTTGAATTTCGATGAGAGAGGAAGAGAGATGAGAGATAGGAAGAGAGAGAGAGAAAAACAAAGTTGGAAGAAGGGGGGGGGGGTGAGTAAAAAGCATAGGATCATAGCGGGAGAAAGTCCCAAGAAGAGTCCAACAAAGCAGAGTTAACACACTGATCTTTGTTATACCTCCAGTACATTTATAGGCCACCTTACTCACAGCATGACATCACTATAAACCGATGCTGCAGACAAAGTAAAAATCAACTATGTGCTGTCCAGTCCAATATTTTTCTGACTCACAGTTCATTGAAGCTTTTTTAACTTCAAGATGCACATACATTCAATAATGAACACCTAACCATATGCATGGGAAAAAAAGAGGATAAAAAAGCATATCGTTAAGATTAACAAAAAGAGAAAAAAAAGACACCAAGGGTATCTTCTCTTCGATATTCATATCTTTGGCACAGACAGATTGTGCTGCCCTTCATGCACCCTAGGTACCTCTATGCATTATGTATTTGCCCTATTTAAATGTGTATTTTTCCATCCTGCCCTTCATACCAAAAGAAACTCATTCATATGCTGCCACTTTACCAAGTTCTGTGAACCAATGTTGAAAAGAAGCTCTCCCCTTGCATCCACGCCAGCCCCTCATGACTATGTGTCTCCTCACCATAATACTGGTCTGAATCCAGTTTGAGAGACAACAGTGGGTCACTTTCAGATATTGGCAGAGTTTGAGGTTTGCACCCGAAATCTCTTTAATGCACCCTGATCTATCTAATCCTGATTTAGGAGGCACAGTGCATGAACAAGAGTCTACAGAACCTGGACATCTCATTGTCTTCAAGGTCCAAGCTAATATTGATAATGGTGGTTTAAAACCTTTAAGTGGATGAATCTGATTGTAATATTCTTTCGTTGTTCCGCCAAATATGGTCCCATTTTTTCTCAGCTTCTACCAGACAACCTTTACTGCATTTAACATTTTGATTGATTGATGAAAGATCATTAAATAGTGATGTGAAGCCTCATGGCCCATGCTAACATTATTTATTAACGTTTATGATGATAGTAAATTTGACTGTTGTGTTGTGCACCCATAATGTTACATAAGAGGTGTCTTAATTGTCCTTACTGCCAGAAATATAGTCTTGTACTACTCTATCGAAGGACTTTAGTGTAATCCCCATCATGTAGCTCTTTGAGCGTTAGGACTCCTTTATTATTCCTATAATATATATATTAAAGGAATATATCCTTTCGATTAGAAGGGGACTTTGCTTATCCATTGTTTGGGATTCAACCAAGTACTTCATTCAGAGTTAGGATATGGGTTTAATTTAAATATCTGAGAGACTTTCCTCCATATCGACTGGAGATGAGATATAAAAGGGTGGGCTTGTAGCTCAAGTGACCGTCTACTGGACAAACAAGCGGAGGGGGACGGGAAGGGAAAGCAGACTATGATCTGTCTCACAGCTGGTGGCAGTGGCCAGTCTGCTATTTGTCTGACACAAAAAGACTAGTGATAAAACAAAAGCATAGAAAGTCCAAAGCACCCATTCTCTGCTGGGATCTGCAGACCTGCGAGACACATCCTGGGACATTTCCTATTCCAGAGGAAGTCTCTGTCATCTTTGTTATCCTGTCAAATTGTTTGAAGTCCTTACTAGGAATGTTATTAGGGAAAGTCTGGAGCAGGTAGTTTGACTTCATTTTGAACACAGTAACTTTACCCTATGAGGAGAGAGAAATGGTTGGCCATCTCAAAATCTGAAGATATCTTCTTTACGTTTTTTTCAACTATATGAGTATGTAGTTGTTATTAACTAATTGCTCGGGTGACATGAAGGGAATCAGACAAGGTTAATTAATAGACTGCAGTTGCCTTTGAAACAACATGACAGAAGGGCAGTGTGACATCTGTTCTGACGTTAATGACCTTGATGTCTCCCCCTCCAACAAATAAAGCCTCATTAGCTGGAGGCATAATGAGTGAAGTGTGTGACTATGATGCAGCTGTATCTTCTTCTTCTCCCTCCTCAACCAGGCCAACGCAACAGGTGGCGGTGGTCATGTGCAGCTGATTCAGAAGGCGGTGAAGTCGCTGACGTTCAGGTCCTTGTGCTTCCCTGATGGCATTAAGGCTCGCGGAGTGGACAACAAGGAGGAGCTGCCCACCTACTTCTACAGAGATGACGGCAACAGGGTGTGGGAGGCCACCAAGAGGTGGGCAGTGTGTGTATACAGCAGTTGTGGAAAAAGTACTCAAATCCTTTACTAAAAAGTAGAAAACACCAGTAAACAACAGTAAAAGTAGCAAAACCAATACATAATGGAAAAATACTTAATTAAAAGTAAAAGTTCTGTATTCAAAATTTTACTTAAGTAATAGTATAGAAGTATTAGCAGTAAAATGTACTTAAGAATCAAAAGTAAAAGTAGAGTAGAGTAGAGTTTAAACTCTAACAATGCAACATATTTTATGAGCTCATAGTATGTTTTGCACATAAAACATTATTCTGCAGCACATAACTAGTAACTACAGCCATCAGATAAATGTAGTGGAGTAAAAAGTACAATATTTCCCTCAGAAATGTAGTGAAATAAAAGTATGAAGTCTCACAAAATGGAAATACTCAAGTAAAATTGTCGAGTCTCAAAAAGGTACAGTACTTGAGTAAATGTACTTAGTTACTTTCTACCTCTGATATACAGTATGTGTGAGTGTGTGTGAGTGTTAGTGTGTGTTTGAGAGAGAGAGAGAGAGAACATCAGTGACAAAGACCTGGAGAGCAACAAGAGATGTGACGGACCAATTCCACACACACACACACACACACACACACACACACACACACACACACACACACACGCGCGCACTGCTCTCCCCAGTGTGAGTGTGAGAGAGAGTATGAGAGAACATGAAAGGGGGAGAAGTTATTCCATGTTGTATTCCCTCTGTGTAACTGGCATCCTTGTGTCTTTTTCTCTTGCAGTTTTGCGTCTGATGTGGTGCGAATCTACTACAGCAGCGACGAGATGGTACAGGGAGACGAAGAGATCCAGGCCTTTGTTAAAGATGTGTGTAGCTTCGGTATGCAGGACTTCGATCACTGTGGTGGGTACACATTGCAGAAATCCTTTTAAAGTACCTATAGTATCCAATCATAAAAAAAGCAGCAACACAATGGCCTAACCAACCTGTAAACTTTTTTCAAGGAGATTCGCAGCTCGCTCTCCTTCAATATTTTATTAGATTGGGATAGTGCAGTGAAGAAAGGAATGATAAGGAACAGATGTGTGTAGCATAGCAGATTCAAACCCATTCAGTCATAGTAGATGGATGGCTTGAAGGTGAAGATGGGAAGTAACAATGGTGTGACTGACTGAAGCCAGTTTAAAATAAGTTTCCTGCATTTCACCATTACCTGTCTGTGTGCGTTGTGCAAGCATCCTTTACACAGAAACCTTGCAAAAGAGTCAGTTTTCTGGAAAGCTGCAAGCTCACTTCACAAGCTTCATCTGCCCGCGCTCTCTGCACAGAGTTTCCCAAGTCCTTGAAATCACGCGAGGAGCTCACAGAGTACCTGACTGTCGTCATCTTCACTGCCTCGGCCCAGCATGCGGCTGTCAACTTTGGACAGGTGGGTTATAGACAAGAGGGGACTTGCCATTCAACATTTATATTACGAATAATTTACAGTAAGAGCATGTCAGCTCTGCACTGATGGATGAATTGTTTCAGATTGGCTGGATTGCATTCTCCACAGGTACGACTGTCAGAAAGGCTTTTTATTTCACGAAACAGTAACAGTATGTGCGTGTGTATGTGCGCTCACATGCACATATGAGCTCACCCCCCCCCCCCCTTCTTTGTGTTCGTTCCAGTATGACTGGTGTTCCTGGATCCCCAACGCCCCGTCCACCATGCGGAAGCCCCCTCCCACGCAGAAAGGGATGGCAGATGTGAAGCTGATCATCGAGAGCCTCCCTGACCGTGGACGCTCCAGCTGGCACCTGGGGGCCGTCTGGGCCCTCAGCCAGTACCAGGAGAATGAGGTGCAGAGAGGCCACTCCATGTCTGAATACACATGCAATCATCCATACACACACACACACATCCAAATACAGACCGGGTACTGTCTTAAGGAGCAGCCAATGCAATCACAATGTTGATACAAACTACACAATTCCGATATCCCAGGAAGCTTTTCCCAACTCGAACATGTGGTTTCCTCCTCGTCTCAGTCGGCGTTTCTCCCTTGTTCTTCCTCCCTCAGCTGTACCTGGGCATGTACCCCGACGAGCACTTTATAGAGAAGCCAGTGAAGGAGGCCATGGAGACGTTCAGGAAGCAGCTGGCAGAGATAACCAGCACCATCAAGAGGAGGAATGAGGGAAAGAAGCTGCCGTACTACAACATGTCTCCTGATATGATCCCCAACAGTGTCGCTGTGTGAGGAAGAGGAGCAGCCATCAAAAACCTTCTCAAGGGGGGATTACCATGTCTCTACTTACTAGAAGTTCCTCCATTGCTATTATTTTTGATTTGTCCAAACATGCTAATATATAATATTTGACACCTATTCCTTTATCATGTGTGATTTTTTTATGCTTCTATATATTTAAATGTATCTGTGCTGACAAAAAGCTACAATGCTTATCCTTGTCTTTGCTTTAAGAGTGGTGTTACAACAAAAAATTACAGTTTGGATGAGCATTGGTGAAATATTGCTGCATGCAGTTGCCAAATAAAACACGTTTTCATTTATAACTGCAGTATGTCAATTTTACTCTCTCCATTCTCCTTGAGCGAGCAACACAGATGAAGTCAGCCACCATCAATGATAAAAGCACACTTAGCTGCTACACAGCGGATAATATTGATGCAATATGGACTGCGGCCAGTGTTTTGCAATGACGCTGCTGTGGATGACAAATCCTGTCGTGATAACACTGTAGTCAAGAACACATGAGACACTTAGTGTACAGTGAAGCAATAAGTCACCGGAATCACAAAGATGTAAAAGTTTACTTAATTTTTATTTGGTTGTTTTTTTAAATTCTACATACTTTGTTCAAACATGGGAAATTAAATCGAAAACACATCAATATTTCTTTTAAAAACATAAGTACTTTTACCAAATTCTTTACAGTTACTATTCCAAATTAAATTCACAGACAAACGTGTGGAATGATATCATAAGACAGGGGAACAGTCATATATGTTCAAGTCCAGTCAGTAGTAAACAACTGTAGCTTTATGCAAGTCACACTTTTCCCAGACATGAAAATTTTGAATGATAGGTTATGGTCAGAAAGTGTTCAGGTTTTTGTTCAGCCCAACTAAATCTAGAATCCACATGCTGAATGATTGAGAGAGTAACTTCTCAGTCGATGTCCTGCTCCGTGGGACTATAAGAATGAAGAAATCAACCCAGAGTGACAGAAATACAAAGGGAGAAAATACGAGGGCAAAGCTGCCCTCAGGGAGGACAGCATCTGATTGTGTATAGTGTCCTCATGTGGCCTTAATCTAAAACAGGTATGGCATCAAAACTTCTGTCTTGTCTCAGTTCATTAAAGGAGCCAGCTCCTATGAATAGAAAAAAAAAAAAAAAAGCTAAATCTACAGTTCATCTTTAATCTTCCATTTCAAGAAAACCATTGTATATAAATCAGGTCTATTCTTGTGTTATTTCATGTCGTCTATATCTGGATAACATGAAATAATGAAATTTGATGCAGTGGCTAAACGTCCAGACTCTTTTACAGCAAAGAACTAGACAAGCAATTCAAAAAGGGAGAGAGATGACAGGCAGCCAAGCTTTTAATAATACTATTGTGTTCATGACAAAAATATGTGCAAAACAGAGAAAATAAAACTGCTTTTCTGAAAATTACAATGATTAATGCCTGGGAAGAAATTTAAAGTGTAAGTTGCATAAAATTACTATTGAAAGGGGTCTTTTAATGAACAAATTGTGTTCTGTTTTCTTTTAAAAATAAATACAACACAAAATTAAGAAATAATCATCATATACCCAGAGGACGCCCTGGACATTAAACACCAGTAAATGACTATAGAATAGAACAACAACAAAAGGGTAATTGCACTTTTTATCTGTCTAATTGCACAGAGCCTCGTGGGGATTGAAGTTTCGGAGAAGCTTCTCATTACTAGGTCTTAATCCAACTTGATTCTCGACACACAATAACTCCCTCGGCTCATATTATGTCATAAAATCATATTAAACTCCAGATCCCAAGTCACCGTGGGGCATTTACAGAAATATATAGTATGCAATTTTGCTAAACAAAATGCTGATTTCATTTATTACTGCCGCTGAGCAGTAATTGTCGGGTATGCTGGACCACTGTTGTTCATGGACAGTATACTGGTATCAAAGACAGTTTTTAAAAATGTGTGTTGCTGGAATGGCTGTGAGGCTCAACATGAGCCTGGCATTGCTGTGCTCCCACATACACAAAAGCACTTACAACAGACTGTAAGCCCAAAACACATCGCCCTGAGAAATCCACTGCTCCCCATCTCAGACTGCACCTTCAGCCTTCTGACCAGTAGGTGGCGACCCAGTCAGCGCTTCAATTACACCTGCAGCATTGACTTGTGACTCACAGGCAACAAACCTATGTTTTGCATTGCTTTTATTGCAAACATAAGAAAATAAATGGTTTGTCAGTTTAATTAGGAATACGTTTGAGCTACTGTGGAAACCCTATGTATGTTAAACTGATTTAAAAATCATCTTATATACTGAAATAATGCACTGACAATATTAAAGCTGTCAACATACTGTTACTCTGCTTCATTTGAGGGATGGAGAAAAGTAAGAGATGTGAACTGAAGTTGAAAAATTTGTCAGATCAAAACCACATAAGGCCAGATGTGTCTCTTCAATCAAATCAACAGTGAGAGGCAATGTACCAGCTGCCTTGTGATGAACCAGTTTAATACCAAAATGGATATCCTTCCCCATGTGACACAGTCTGGCATGAAACGAGAGACTTTCAGTGCAACAGAGACTTTTGGCTCGACTGAAAGACGCATACCGGGTTATGGTGCGATGCGTCATCATGTCCAAATATCAGATGTCTGTCTCATACCTGAGACTGTGTGTTGAAGTGTGTGCCAACATAACTAGACAGATACACATGTGCTGAACCTGCTCACCCTAACCTGCATCAAAGTAAAAGTCCACAGCTTATTTTGCGCAGGGTCTTTGTGTATCATTTCAGAGTAAACAGCCCCAGCCCGCGGTAACAGCCTGACTGTGTTTATCAGCATTGGCGGTTTCCATTGTGAACGGGTCTTGCTGAGAGAGGAAGTCATCAGGATCAGCATGCGCTGCCTGAGGGAGCAATGAGAGCGCAGACCAGACAGGCAGCTGTGGATTTCCCAAGGCATATCCCATGATTAAGCAAACAAATTAACATATTAAAAACTGCACATGGAATATCACACCGTAAGTACTGTGTCATTCGCACGATAGAAAAAACATGATCGATGCTTTTTATGTCCAAAAGGTCTCAATGTGATCTCATGACATGGAAATTATCTAGCAATTTCCTGTGACCAGTAAAAAAATGTTTTTTTTGTTTTTTTTTAAAAAGTTTACATTCTCAAAGCCTTCAGAAAGTTCACGGTGGGGGAATAAAGTCATGTGGCTGGATTTTCCATTATCTGAATGCTGCATTAAGAACTAGGAGCCCAGGCCAAACAGAATATAGCAATCACATGTCATGTTTAGTACTGACTTTTTCCATTTTGACTGAAAACTGCAATGAATATTTCAGTAGGATTCCATTATTTTCCTGATTCCTTTTTTGTCATCCAGGGGAGGGTGTGTACATCTGTCTGCATGTGCGTATGAGGGACAGCAATGTCAAATATAAAACAAATCCATGTTTGTTTGAGTGCGTTCTCCCCCATGTACAACATATACGACTCGGTTCATATTAAAGAAAGGAAGGAGATAGAGGAAGGGGGGGATTGGTGGGAACTAAAAAAAAAAGTGCTTCGATGCATGTTCAGATCAAGACCTGGTCGGATCCAGACCAGCGCGGAGCTGACAGAGCTGTTGGGGCGGTAAATACGGGCGGACTCCCAGACCACAGCAGCAGAGATGGCAGTAGCTGGAATGTTCCAGAGATCCGCTGTACGGCGCTACATACTGATCCACGGTGTTTAGCCCACGACTCACAGGAGGTAAAACGAACAAAACTAACAAACCGACAAGCAAACAAACCACGCAACAGAAACATTTAGACCTCCGGAGCCGATTGTGAGTCCGTTTGTCTCAGTCCTGCTCTCCCAGAGGTGTATACGTGTGTGTGTGTGTGTGTCTGTGTGTGTGTGTAGGGTGGTATGCTCCAGGCCTCTTCAGACATTTAAGGATGTCAGTAAAGATAGTCCGGTCCTGGGAGGGAAGGGAGAGTGCATTGAGAGAGGAATACGGGTCTGGAAGCGGGAATGTGGACAAAGGACATAGTAGACGATCTCCATAGGTAGTCAAAGTCGACTGTCTCTGTCTGACGGGGGAGTTTAGGGAATCTTTCAGGGACAGAGGGTCAGTCTGGGATCACAGGAGGGGGTTCGGGTCGTCGTTCCTCAGTCATGGAGCATTTCCACGACTACTACTGTTCACTGTTACGTCGACTGTGTGTGTGTGTGTGTGTGTGTGTGTGTGTAGGAGAACCTATGGCGTGGACTGAGGGGGGTTGGTGGTCAGACATGAAGCACCTCCATACTGTAGTCCTCTGTCTCTGTGTACTGGGAGGAGTTTGTGTCCGACTGGGTGGGGGCCAGAGTCTCCTTGTTCTCCAGACTGGGCTCCATGAGCGGCGGCTTCTCCAGCACCAGCTTTTTACACGTGTCTGGGCGGTTCTGGACGTATATGACCCGGTTGTAAGCCTTGAGTCTCTTCCATAACTGGATGTAGACTTTACACTGCACGTACATGAACACCAGTCCGCCCGTGAAGCCGATAGCCACCACCACCAGCTTGGTCCAGAAAGGCCATTCCAGGATCCCTGGGGACGGGACAGAGAAGCACAGAGGGGGAGGGGGGACAAAACATGTGTGCATGTCAAAACACAGCCCAAACAAAAACCACAGAATAATATGATGTGTCTACAGTTTATAGCACATGTACAGCATGTTTACAGTGGTGGAAAGTAACTAAGTACATTTACTTAAGTACTGTACTTAAGCACAATTTTGAGGTACTTGTACTTTCCTTGAGTATTTCCATTTTATGCTACTTTGTACTTATACTCCACTACATTTTAGAGGGAAATATTGTACTTTTTACTCCATTACATTTATTTCACAGCTACAGTTACTAGTTACTTTTCAGATCTATATTTTATATTTAAAACATTTGATCATCTTTATAAAATAACTATAAAATAGCATTGTTATAGATTAGACCACCCAAAAGTATAGCTAAATTGTTAAGATTAGCTTCACCTTGACAGCTTTAAAATGCTGCTTACATGTACATGTGTCAATAAATCAGTATTAATATTCCAATAATTTATGAAAAATATAACTCTCTAAAGTCTACAGTTTGCATAATGATTACGTTTACTTTGATACTCTAAGTACATTTTGCTGCCAATACTTATGTACTTTTACTTAAGTAAGATTTTGAATGCAGGACTTTTACTTGTAATGGAGTATCTTTACATTGTTGTATTGCTACTTTTACTTAAGTAAAAGATCTCAGTACTTCTTCCACCACTGCATGTTTATTCAAGTACAGTTTTTGATTTAATCAAAACCAGCAAATAAATCACAGCGTGTTCCTCTACTTTCTGTATTTATTAGATCAGAACATTCAGTAAGGTGTAATTATAATCAGCCTTAAGGATCAAGTAGTATTATTTTTATCCTACAAATCAAATTTAAATCAAGCGAGAAAAGGGAAGGAAAAGGGTACAGAGTATAGCTGGAAAAGAACTGGATACAGCTGACAGACAGGCGCACAGGGAATGACACAATTTAAAGGTTAAAGGTTCAAAGGTGAAAAGTTTACCTGGGATTCTTCCGGCTGCATGAGTAAAGAGAGTGTTAGTATCATGTATTACCAAACACAGACAGACAGACTGGTAGATAAAACAAGGCAAAATGTAGAAATTGAATGTGAGGTACACATATTACAGTTTCACAGTGGATGATGCAATTCAGCATGCAAAGACAACATTCAATCTGCTTCAAAAATTCACACAGACAGAAAATCCCCACATCAATCAAACACACTTCAGTACGTATTAGATCTAACTCTGCTGTAATCCTTGCGAGCAACTTGAAAGGAAAAAAACCCCCAAAAAACGGTGACTTCATGCAACTTGGCAGCGGACAAACAGGACTGGTGAGGAAGTATTTGGCATCACCATGGTGATTGAACCTGACGGGCCTTAGGGACTCTAACAAGTCTGAATCATCAGGTTGGGCAAACCAGACACAGCCTGCTCCTCCATCTGCACACCGTCTCATAAGCACCGAATACGCCAGAGACGAATGACTGGCAGCAGACGCACTGTCAGCGGACGCTACAATAACTCAAGATTAAAACCGCCTCCTCCATTTGTTTTCTTATTTTCTGTTGTACGCTCGCTTGCTCGCTCGCCGGTAACCCATACACTGAAATACATGCAGGCACACAGACAAACACCCTTTTACTTCTATCCTTATGAGGACCTTCAATTGACTACATTCATTCCCTAACGCTAACCATGATCAAACCTTCAAGGTTAACGCTTACCCCAACCTATACCAAATCCTAATCCAACCCTAAACCCAAGTTCTAACCCTAAACTAACCTTAGCCTTATCCCTCACACCAATTTAAACCTAATACTTATTCTAATCTTAATAGTAATCCCAAGTCCTAAACCTAATCTATAGAAGAAGTGAGAAGTGAGAAGTGACCAAAATGACCTCAGAAATATCCTCGCTCCAAAGGTCTAAAGCTTAAGCTGGACTTCACAAGGATGGAAGTATAAGAACACACACACACACACACACACACACACAAAAACAAGTGTCTCTTCAGTCATCTCCCAGTAAACTCCACATTACACATTTGCTCAGTCTCAATCTTGATGACTCTGATGCCCACTGAGCTGTCGGTAGACTGAGGCCAAGCCACTTCCAGACACTTCTACTCCATTCTAAGCGAACACTTCACACAGCTCACACTCGATACCCACACCATTCAAGTAACACTACAATTATACAAGCTAGATCTGCCATTAAAAATTACAGATGAATGACTTCAAGGATGTTGAAGATTGTGGATGAATGGGTGACGATACAGCGCATTATGATGAATGAACCAGACACCACAACACGTCTAACGCTGACAGTTTATGCTTAAATGCGATGATGTATGCGTGTGTGTGCACGCATATATGTGTACATGTTTCCATATGTGTGTGTGTGTGTGTGAGCCTGTGCTGACCTTGTTTGATTTCCTCCGCTGTCCTGTCGATGAGTACATAGAGGGACCAAACCACGCAGGTGATGGCGATGACATGGAAGGTGACCGAACACATGATCTTCCTTCTCTCGCTCGCTGTCATCTGTAGCTTCTCCCACTGCGGCAGAGAGAGAGAGAGGGGAGAGAGAGAGAGAGAGAGAGAGAGAGAGAGAGAGAGAGAGAGAGAGAGAGAGAGAGAGAGAAGAAAGAAATGACATTTGAGGAGGTCAAACAGGCAGGGACACAAGCTGAAGCGTGGACGCAAACACACAGGCGCACACACACACACAAACAAACAAACACTTAAAGGCAATTAAATTGTTGGCTGATTCATGGGCGAAGACTACCAGACTCTCTTGGCCATTTTCTGGAGCAAGTGTGAGCTAAATATTTGATGCAGAGCATTCAGCTGCTGTGATCTAGACCCAACGCTACACAACGTTTCTTGGCAGCGGGAGGAAGAGAGAGGAGAGAAGGGAAAGTGACATGCAGCGCCCATCACACAGGCCAGGTGCCCTGCTGCCTGCCAGCCATGCCAGTTCACTCGACATGGCACCCCGTCTGTCTCTGGCTGAATTATACATCATCTGGGAGTGAGCCCAGGAGTACAAGGAACACACACACACAGCCAGCAACATCAGACAGACCAGTTCAGACTGTGAATAAGCTGTATATGCTTTCCCACCCCGACATACAGAGTCCAAAGTCATTACTCACTCATTCAGTGAGTAAAGAAATAATTGAGGCCAGGTGATCGAGCCATGATTGCAGGGTCAGTTTGGTGGGAGTGAGCGGTACAATAACACTGAGATGCTCATTCCAACCAAGCATCCTTTGATAATCACTTCATACCGAGACGGAGATTCTCATCTCATCTCCAATTTTTTTTTTTTGGTGCGCTCACACACACGAACGAGTTCAACGTCCTCCAGAGGGATTCCGAGGCTATTAACAGTGAAGCATTTGTTTAAGGCCTTTTGTGCAGCTAATGAAGGGTGGAAGAATTTTAATTAGAGTGTCCTGCTATCTTCAGGCCACAGCGATTGATAAGAGCCTCTAATGGAAGTGTACAGTCTCTAAACCATTTGAAATGAATCGCACCCTGCAGTTCCACTTTTGAAAATGGCTTCAAAGCTCAGTGTCATGCTGGTGTTATCTGCCTGACAGAATGGAGACAGCTTTTTGGCACTTTCAGCTTCATCACAAAGGAGTGATGCTCGCTTAGTCAGGACGCTTGGGAGCACAGTCTAAATTTATTAACTGAGGACCGACTGGTTTAACGCAAGCAGTAATTTACACTTCAGTCCATGGTCGATGAATAGGTCCGCACACCAACATTAGGGATGGGACAATATATCCAAATTCTATATTTTGCAAAACAGAAATGTGACAATACTTATCGTGGGACAGAAAAATGAATTGTGATATTAGCTACATTTTATTCTGATGTAGTAACCACAATTGAGACGGCTTTCCCATCACAATTTCACAAGCTCTCCATTGTAATTATATTACTTTCACAAATGTACACATTTTTAAATTGTTTTTTTACGTTCTAGTAAGCCAGCAACATTGATAGAAAGATTTTTGTCTCAGAAATAAACATAATTCTGCACAGTCAGACTTTGTTGTCATTGAACTTCTATTTATTACATCATATCGTTGGTTGTATTGAATCGCGAACCCCATATCGTGTATCGAATCGTATCGTGAGATAAGCATATTGAACAAACACACACATGCTGAGCGAGTGTTACCTTGCGCAGCGGTTTGAGCTTGGTCTCCATGATGAACTCATATTTGCAGAGTTCACAGCAGCGAGTGTCGGAGCTCTTGATCCACTGCTGCAGACAGGCCTGGTGGACGAAGCGCAGGCTCCCTGTGCAGTGGCATGGTGTGATCAGAGGACTCTCGTCATCCCCTTCACAGTGACAAATCCTACAGGAGTCGAAGAATACACACACACAGTCAGGGCTAAGCTACAGGCAAGACAGCTGTAATAAGAGGGAGACAGGGGAGGCAAAGCTGACAGATATCTCAAAACTCAGACAAAGTTGTATCATTTCCCGTTGGCCCTAATAACAAGACAGGTTGATCAAAAGATAACTGCTCGTCTAATCCACACTAGCCACAGATAATAAGAGCGAGGTGGGTGAGGACACAGTGTCACAAATACAAAAACAAACAAATTAACAACGTGAACACAGGAGACGTCGCATGTCCCACATGGGTAAATTCAATCAGGACTAACTAATTTGATTCAAAGCACTTCATTTGCAAATCAAAATGACATTCACAAATAATCTCCAGTGTTCTTGCGGAAGTGCAGCACAAAATAAAACATTCATATCATGCTAATCCTTGATACTGTGCAGTTTAGTCGCATTAATAATCTGTGTTTCAGCGTTGGAAGAACTGATACGTGTCGCATCAGTCATGATACATTTGAGTCAGAGGATAAGAATAAGATGATTTGTAAGAGACAATGACCTCAGCGTCTTCGCCTCCACCTGTGATGATGAACTAGAGGGCAGATGACTATGTCAAGCAGGTACATAAGTGCATGTAAAGAGTTCAGCAGAATATTCCAGGCACAGACACAGACACCTGGAACATTCAATTAGGCCTCTGCTGCCTCTGAGGACTGGAGGACAGGCATTTCTCAGTGAGGAACCAATCGGATTTTTAATATAGGGCCAAAGTGGTCCCTCTCTCCTCCTCTACATCACATATCTGGCACTCTGTGGCAGGTGGGAGGACAGCAGCTATTAGTCACCCACACTGAGGAGGATTGTGTGTGTGTGTGTGTGTGTGTGTGTGTGTGTCTGTCTGTCTGCTTGTCTGTGTGTGCACACATGACACAGAGATAGACTGTGAAAGAATCCAGAGTATGCATGTGCTTCTCCCAGTAAGAAGTGTGTGGAAGTTAGCCAGAGCTGTGTGTGTGTGTGTGTGTGTGTGTGTGTGTGTGTGTGTATGTGTGTGTGTGTGGGAGAAGAGGGGGCGGGAAAGGTGTGTTGCGTGCGTGTGTGTGTGTGTGTGTGTGTGTGTGTGTGTGTGTGTGTGGGGAGGAGGGGGTGCAGTGTGTCTACTCAGTGATAAGGGACATAACAGGAGGCTAAAAACAGAGTTGGAGAGGGTTATTAGACACACTGGTGAAAATAGAAAATACAGAGCGACTTATTATCTCCAAGTAAAGTAAATACCATCCAACTACACACACACACACACACACACACACACACACATACACACACACTAACTTGCAGGAAGCAGAAGCAAAGGACATTATAATTTCAGTATTCAGTGTCAGGACATTGCCCTTGTGGCTGGGGCAGAGTCCTCAGTGAATGAACAATAAGCCCCAAAAACCAGCAGCTGCTTGTTCCACCACAACACACATTCAGCTTTTATTAAAGGTCAGGCTGATGTCGGAGTCTGGAATAACAAGGCAATTGCAAAGGGACAGGGATAAAAACTGAAGAAAATCAGAAGTACGGTAGAATGAAGTGTACATGATTTCCCAGCAGAGCCCCCATAGTTAAATGGGCGCAGGCTTCAAGAGGGAGGGGGGGGGGGGGACTGTCAGGAGCAAGCAGCTATTTCAGTCTATGCTGCACATCCATTTTTCCACCAATGATCACTGATTTGAACGGCAGCAGATACGTGAACCACGAAGGGCTTCTATATTTTCCCCTGACAGCGATGCAGAGAGCGGTGGCACCTCTGATGCCACATGGGTAAGAAGAGACGAATATACAGGGGAGCAGAAGAAAGGGGAGAGGGAGACAGCAGGGTGTTCAAATGGGATTGTCTCTATCCCGGTTGAGGAGAGGATAAGACGACGAGAAGACACATGCGCACGCACGCACGCACGCACGCACGCACGCACGCACGCACGCACGCACGCACGCACGCACGCACGCACGCACACACACACACACACACACACACACACACACACACACACACACACACAAACAGACACACAGGTTAGAGAGTGAATGAGCAGGATGATAACTATTTCCAGGCTTCACTGATCTGGCCAAAGCATTACAAGATTAAAAGACAAAGTGAACAAAGGAGGGACCAAAATAGGTCATTTTTATTTGTTTCTTAAAAACAGGAGGGGGTGGAGAGAGTGGGATGATAGGATTGCGGGATGAAGGGATAGACGAGGCACAATTAACATCCCTAGGAGAGGGTCTTCTGTTGGGTATGGCTGGGCTGGTTTGTTTGTCTGCATGGATCACAGGATGATGAACTGCAGGTTTCACATCCTACACATACTGTATTCCTCTTTCAACGAGAAACAGCCCGGGGACAGCGGTGCCCATATCAAAGGTTGGCGCCTACTGAAATTCACAGATCTGACAAATAACTATAATGTTGATGTGGCGCTTTAAAAATGTAGGAAGGGATAACCACAGAAAAATCCCTACACCTCCACATGCAGCTGCAGTGGAAATAAAGTGATCAGTAAGCAACAGGAGCAGCAGAGACTGGAGGGATCTTTTGTTGAGGAATAAGTTTTCACTTGCATTCACAGAGGCTTCACGTGATAGAAATACCTTTAACAGCCTAGATTGTCTGCTCTAAAAGATATAAATCTCACAAATACAGCCCACCAGATTCAATAAAGTCATTCACAGCAACCTGTATACCCCTATTAAATAAAATGATTGTGTAATCCTTCACCCTCTTGTAAATCTCCAGCTAAATTGACTGTATTGGTGTCAACAGTGGCACATTCCAAGTAATGTTTGGTATGGGAGGGAACTTAGATTTAATTTGCCTCGCTCGAGCAGCCAAAACACACCCTGTTTAACAGTAATTTTAAGATGGCAGTGGCGCTGTAAGAGTGTGTCAACATTAAAATGTGGGAAGCAAAACAGAGTCGGAAAAATCATAAGCTCCACAAGCTGAGAAGGAAACAGACCCGACAACATTACAACCCTAGCGAGGCAGTCCCTCTCTCTTCTCCTTCTCTCTCTCTCCGTCTGCATTGTTTCCTCTTACTTTTCTCCCGTTTTATTTTTTTTTTTGCAATTTTCACTCTCTCACTCTCGCTTTCTACAATTCTCTCCCTCCAGCTATTCCATGTTCCGCCCTTGTCCCTAAACATTTCTGGATTTAGTTTCATTCCAAAGGCAGTAAATGAATTTTTCAGCACCTATCTGTTTTCTCCACTTCTGCTAAACAGTCTTATCATGGTGGCGGGGGGAGGGGCGGGGGGGGGGGGGAGCCAGAGAGTGACATCAGAGGCGTTTTGTTCTCTCCTCTTCTCAGCCTGTTTTCAGTCTGAACAGCTTAAGCTCTAGCCTCTCCCAGAGTCACCCTGATCACAGAAAAACACAATTCAATTAGCAGCAGCGCCACTGGAAGCCATCTCCCTTTTCATTTTTTCCCCCCCTCTCCACGCATCTGAATGCTTTGCCAGTCTTTCTCTTTAAAAAGAGGCCATGCTCGCCTTAAAAGGGAATATAAAATGTGCTGAGAAGAAACTTATCTTTTAGAGGAAGATTAAGGAAAAACATAGGCTCCAGTTGGTTTATGTGCGAGCAGGAAGTAAAAGCTTAACAGTTAAAGCTCCTATAAAAGGTGACATGTCCGATAAGGAAAAAGACCAAGTCACCTCTGACCAGACTGCCAACTACTACTGAATACTTTCCAGCACGCTGTCAACAAAAGATTGCCTGCTAGCTAATGATTAAAGTCTTATTTCTGGGTGAAAAACAACCACCCACCCAACCACACACACACACACACACTCACAGTTAAGGTCAGCCTTTGCTCTGAGCTCACGCTTCAAGCCACCTGACCACATGCTGGCGTGGTTTGTTTGTGTGTGTATGAGTGTGTGCATGTGTGTGAGACTATGCAAGGCTATTTGAAGCCAATAATCTGCCTTCTGATCCCTGGGCCTCACCTAGCCTAATCTAAGCTCACGTTTCTCTGCTGGTACTTTACCAGCAGCCGCGTAATACAATCTGAAGTGGAGTAAATGCACAAACCACTGTTCAGGAGAAAAAGAGACAGACAAATATAATTCCCGATCCCTCATGTGTGAAAGACTTAACACTCATCAATCCACTGAAGTGTTACCGAGCTGCGTATCAACAGACCGATACTGTAACTCCGATCTGAAATGGGCTCAACCCGGTCTCTGTGGGTCCCAAACTTTTCTTTCTTGAGCAGTTAGTAGTTTCCAATGCTAGCGAGCCTCATCTGCAGGGGCCACACGGCGATGACCTGGTCTGTTATCAGATTTCACTCTCCACTCTGTCCTGCCAAGCTGCTGGCCCCGCCAATCAGATCGCGAGGCAGCGACAGAATGCTGAAGGCCCTGTTGACCCAATCAGCCAGTGACTCCATCAGTTCAACGCTGTTTACCGCCCCCTCTCTCCCTCTGTTCCACAATTTCTTTCCGACAGGCACACACTCTCTCTTGCGCTTCAATGCTATTACACTTTCTATCCTAACCCTCTGTCCCTCCATCTTTCCCTTAACATTGCCTTTGCCCCCTCTCCCTGCCTCCAAACGTCTTTCTGCACGAGCGTACAGCCAAAATCAACCCTACAAGAGCGTATGAAATCTGATAACACATGTAAGGCCCTTTAACCCATCATCAATCTAGTACCGTAACACTGAAAAATGATCAAAAACACAGCTTGGCGGCACAATGAAATACAGGGCAGGACACTGGGCAAACAGAAGTGAAATGAAATGAAGTGGAAATGAAGCCGTATCTCTTGTTCTAGATGCACACAAGGGTTGATACAGGACAACTGTGGAGGAGGCAAACAGTAAAGGAAGCCATGTAGGTATATCACTGTATGTAGACTAAAGCTTCTCTGTGCCAGGTTCCTCTGCTCCAAAGCTCCGTTCCAGGCAGGGGTTTTGAGAGCAAATACTATATTAAGATGTTTGCTGGGTAGCTAGGCTCTAGCAAGTCAAGGCACAGGGTGAAAAGCTCTCCACTACTCCACAGCGGGTCACTACCACGTCACACGGGGCTCTACCACCTCACGGCACAGGGGCGGACTGGGCTCTACCATGTCACAGGAAGGGCGGGCGTGGATTACACCACCTAGACAGTCACCCACCTGCAGCAGTCCCCAGACAGCGAATAGGGTGAGAGTGGCCCAGTTTTCTCTGAGGCGGGGGACGGGCAGCGGTCCAGGTCGCTGTCCTCATCCATATAGCAAAGGGGAGCTTGCAGAGCGCCCGACCCGGTCACGGTGCCCGAAGCTGGGGTCGCCGGTGAGGTCCTGCCCCTAGGAGCCGGACTGGGCCTGTCCTGCTCCTCCTCAAACACGTCGTCGTCCCCCAGCAGGTCGTCGGGGGCGAAGCTCGCCTCGCTCCCTTCCAGCAGCGCACTGGAGGACTTGGTGATGTGGAGGCGAGAGGCGTAGCTGCCGAGTTCGGAGCACTGCAGGCTGGCCGAGGTGGAGGAGCGAGAGAAGGGGAGGAAGAGGCGGAGGAAGTTGGAGCTGGGGGAGTGATGGGGGTGGAGCTGGGTGTTGGGAAGAGGGGGAGGAGGGGGGGTAGCGGCAGGGTCGGATGACACACCGTGGATGGGAGGGACGCCCACCATGTATTTGTAGTTGTTGGTGAAGGAGGGGACGAGGTGGGGGTGGGCGCGTGTGGAGAAGGCCGGAGGGGGGCTCGGGTGCGCGGGTGCTGCGGCGGGCTTGCCGTTGAGCGTACGCGCCCTTCGATCGGTGGCGGGCGGCCGAGCCGGTTCAGGTTTCAGCTCCAGCTCGCCCTCTGAGCAAGTGCGGTCTATGAAGTGCAGACCGCTGCACAGGCTGTCCACACGCTGACCCACGTCGTTCAGGGAGCGGGAGAACTTGAGCGAGCCGTTGGGGCGGAGGTTGACGGAGGAGGGGCGGAGCAGGGTGAGCCAGTCTGTGCCGAAGGAGACTCGTTGCTTGGCGTGTTTGGAGGCCGGCAGGGCGTCCAGGCAGAGGGTGGTGACTGAGATACCTCCTGAACCTTGACAGCTTTTACCATTAGAATTCAGCAGAACTACTGCTGTCTGCTTCTGAGAGTCCTGATCCTGGCTGCTGGTGTTGGTGTCATATGTGTGTGTGTGTGTGTGTGTGTGTTCATGAAGGAGGAACATGTGATGGACAATAACGGTAAAGGAGAGCAGGAAGAGGGAAGGGCAGGGACAAAAAAGAGAAATGGAACGACAGAAAAAGACATCATGCATCATAAAAAAAAAAGAGGAAATAAAAGGTTTTGGGGGTTTTGCCTCAACCTGAAAATACCTAACTCTGAATGACCCATGTTACCATGGAATCCATTTTACAGCAGGTTACATAAGTATGCAACCCAGGTTACACCACACAGTGATGCTGTACACTACCGGGAGACCAGCGCTGCTCACTGATGAAGGTTCTTCTCCAACAACAGACTGATAGATTATATTTATTGCCCTCAGAGGATGTTCTTATCACTGCTCATATAATTAACGCTACTGGCAGCAAGAGCGCATAAAAGCAAACATCACATCCAGAGAGGTCAGAGGTCAAGGCTGAGGGGTTGAAGTGGTGTGTACCTGCAGATGTCCTGGTTGGAGGGAGTGACGGATGTCCTGGAGAAGCTGCACGGGGCGTTTACAGAAGTCGGGCTCCCCGCCTGAGGGACAAAAAATAAAGTACAGTTTAGGACAGACGACACACTCTTAAGAAATCCAAATATAATCCTGAAGTAAGACACAAACAAACTGGATCAAATCATATTTCACGTGTTGCCACGGCAGTCAAAAGCAAACCGCTACGGGCCGGCGTGGTGGGAGTACTCAAGACTCGTACCGCTGTCAGAGCCTGAATCTGATCTTTACAGAAAGAGTGAAAGCGCGTCACGCACGGATGCACAGGATGATAAAAAGGAAAAACAATACTGACAGTTAATCTATCTGATTAAAAGAGTTCCAGGCAAAAGCTGTCTCGGTGCGTCACGGAGCAGACAAAACAGCGCACAAGCACAGCCACCGAGGGAAGGGGAGAGAGAGAGAGAGAGAGAGACACTGTCAGAGAGAGAGAGAGAGAGAGAGAAAAAGAGAGAGATACAGCTGGAAGACATGAGGCTAGCGACGTCTCCAGCCTCCAGAGATGGTTTTGAAACAGAGGCACCTGCAAGATAAGGGCTAATTAAAGAAAAAACACACCTCCTACAAAGCCCCGGCGTTATCCGGCTTTCACAAATATTCACTCTATGCAGCCGGCACAAGTGAGGGTGCTTAAGTCGGCCTTGTATTTTTAAAAAGGTTTCCAATGTCCTGGTGCTCTCCCAGAGGGAAAGCAGGCCCAGCGGGTGGGGAGAGGAAAGAACGGGATGAGAGAAGTGTTTGGGTTGCTAACGTAAAGACACGAGGGCCACAGGCATTTTAAACAAGAAACTAATTACCTATTGATTCCATCTGTAACTAAGGGGGAATTTATAGCTCATGGCCTGACACAGATCAATAGAGAATTCAATGTCCATCTCTGCCATCCACCCTCTCTCTCTCTTTCTCTCTCTCTCTCTCTATCTACAGTATGGCTTCCCTTTATCTCTCTGTCTCACTTTCAAACAAAGACATACACACTCCCTTGCTTTCTCTCTCTTTTTCTGATGGTTATTTTGTTTTAGTTATGTTCAAGGTTTCTGCTTTACCAAGTCTTTCCATCTCTCCCTTTCTCTCTGCCAGCTGACCCCCCCCCACCCCCCCACCCCCCCCCACCCACTGTTTTTCTGTTTCTTTCTCTGTCCATTTCTCTCTATTTTTTGAAAAAAAAAAAAAAAGGTTATTGAGTTATAGTTCTTCTTATAGTTCACGTCCAAGTCTTCTGTTCGGGCACCAGCAAGCGCCTGGACTATAAATGTGTAATGAACAGACAGCATTGAGAAGACTCGTGTCTGGGAGAGGGAGAGAGTCAAAAAAAACATTGATCAAAGCAGTAGAGAAGTATCAGGCAATTGACACTATATTTAACTACATATGTGGAACGTACTGGCTGCCTCGGCTCTGCACTTCAGCAGTGGCTTAAAAACAAGAAACTGAGGAAGTGTGTTTGGCTAGGCACGAACATCATCTAACAGAAATCCAAATATAGACTGCCACTAAATGAAAAAGAGGCAGCTCATGATTGCGTTGATGACACTGCAGACTGTATCGTCATTCCTGATTTTATTCGAGTTGTGCAAACATACTGTAATGTTCCATGTCCATAAAGCGCTGTTGTGTCTCTGTTAATCATTGAAGTTGTCATCGAATAACAGATAACAAACTGTGCCAGTTACTGTACAGAACGAAACCACAGGGTGAGAACACAGATGAGGAACTAATGATTAACTGCAAAGGACTGTATGGCTTCTACTAAACATCTGGTCTATAACAGCCCGTCTCTTATGAGGACCTTCAGACATTAGCAAATGTCGCCTCTACCTAATAAAACACCAAAACATTGTTTACACTGTATGCAATGCTATTTCATACAGATACTGAGGCAGCCATGACCTTTTGATCAGAAAACTGTATAACAGTTGGTAATGGACACCTGCTTATAGCAGGTGTCCATTTACCAAATTCAGTTGTGGCTTCTTGGTTTTGATGTGGAAATGAGATGTAAGCCAGTCTCATGTCATGGCCTGACTTTAATGAACACCTGTTCATTCTCCTCGGTGAAACAAACAAATGCCCAGACAGGAATTGGACATTTTATGGTAATTCATTATCATAACTTATTTAACCTTTCTCTTTCTTTTATCCTCAAGCATAAATGATCCTCTCCTCTACTTGTTTTACTCTCTCTTCCTTTTCCTATTCATCTCACACGTCTCTCTTTTCACGCTTTTCACTACTGTTTCCTTGGCACCCACTCCTCTTTTCCCCATCTCTTTCTCTACTCCTATTTTCAGATCTTAGAGGCTATTCAAGAATAACCTTTTAAAGTCTAACAGGAACAATGAATCACCGCCTCCCAGTGAGAAGCTCCAACAAAGCCAGCGACATCTCAGAGTGGCCTGTGTGAACGAAACAGCCGTGAACAGGGATACAAATAGCAAAGCAATTTAAAAGATAACAACCTTTCCAAATACAAAATGTAAGCAGCATCGTTTTGTGCGTCAGCGCGGTTAGAAATTCTGATTCGAGTGGGACGTGAAATTGATGTTGATGAGGGCGCGATGTCACTGTGCTTAACTTTCGACTACCCAGGGAGAATATGTCAGCGTGATCTAGATTTACTCAGCTGAGGCTACGAATGTGTATATGTCTATAAACTGGGTGCATGTTAATCACAGCTGATACTGTGATGACTACACTGGGGGAATCACCACTAAGAGGGACACCGTTCTAATAAAGAGTGCAAGTGTTCAATAAAATACAATTTTTAACCAATAAGGATCTCAACTTATACTAATAATTTGCTATTTATTATAAATCTGTTTATTTGTTGTACTTTAATCCACAACAATTCCATTCCATTGCATTACATTACCAGAATAATAATTCAATTGTTTTATTCTGACAAGCTATGTAGTTCTAACATGTTCCAACAAGTTGACGCAGCCAATCAGAGGACCCAAACTATCCATTTCATAAGTAAGTGACATGTCATTACATGCCAGTTACATTGACACAAACAAGTTAAAACACATTTGACGAGTATCATGAAGGCATGCCTCCTGCTCATTCCTGCAATTCCAATTATGTTACGTACACAACTCTGATGTTGTTATTGCTCCTTATTTGAACAGCAAGCGTTTCAGCACAGCCACATCATGGCTGAGGGCTGTTTGAACTCTGAAGTCATCAAGAGATTTACTGCAGCCTAACAGGACACGCAAGGAGCGGATGCTGGACGGAGAAAGGAGGCAGTTTCCACCAAGCCTAGTTACCCATTATTATTCACTGGCAAAGAGTTAAAGTAGGGAGCAGAAGCTAACGTCTGGCAAATTCAATCAGACCTAATCTCTTCCACTGACACCAAGCACAGAAAATCCACTGCCAAATAAGTTCTTATTTATTTTCATATCAGATCATAAGCTACTCTTGGAGAAAATGGAAGTCAAATAAAAAGTGATTCTTTATCGAAAGACTCTAGCACAGTTTGGCATTAGGGCCTTAATCAGGGTGATTTGGTAGCAGCAGTTATGGAGCAGGCGAAACGGAAGCAGTGATTGGCCAATCATTTTTCTGGCACTTAAGAGCATCTTAAATCATGCCTATCCATCAGCTAACAATGGGAGCTTGTGTGAACTTTCAGAAACTGGCAATCAGCACAGATGCTTCAGCCACAGGACATGCTTCAGAGCGAGGGCAGTAGCACCAGGTTTTGGAGAGGACAAAAAAAAATCCACTTCCTTCATCAAGTTGCTCAGTAGTAGTAATAGAAGCTTCATACACAAGAATGTTATTGTGGTGAAAACTAATGAGATATCCACCATTTGAAGAAGCTGAAATCCCTCTCTCTGATCTGCTCTGTGATTGCTGGCTTACAGGGAAAGGACATTACAGATTACTATCAAACATACTGTATGAGTCATCGCACAACCTCTGTCATCATGTTTATGAATGTAGAATAATTTGTTTTTTAAGTACTGGCAAGCAAGTAATGGCAATATGTTTTTTTCCAAAATGGATACATAGCCTTTTGAAATGAAACCATTTAAGTTTGGTCTCTTATGGGCCGAAGCCAGCTGCAGCAGCAACGCTGTGAGGAGGAGCAACGCTGCGAGAATGAGCGGCACAACAAAGGAAGAATGTACTGTGGTCCAACACATCAACAATTAACTTCATGTCCTGCAAAATAGTAGCTTGGCCACGTGTCTGGTGAGAGCAGGAGCGGGCTGCCAAGCTAGAAACTCCTCATGTAGAGACCTAGAGGAGGAGAGACCCGGGTTGTGCACTGCAGCAGAAGAGCCCCAAATGCTGCAAAAACAAACGCAGCGGCTCGAAATATTAGAGCACCACCAGATGTTTTGGCCGACTGGTCAAGGGCAGCCCACTGAGCGGTGGGTGGGTGCTGTGTGTCTTTATCAGGACTGTAATACTTTAATACCTTCCAAAACAGTGTGGGAGGCATCACACAACTCCCTGGCACTGTGCTAAAGAGAGAAGCGGCTGCAGCTAAGCCTCATGATCTCGCCTAGTGGAAACTCAGGCCAACGCCAAATCAACAGGCAATCCTCAGCCCACACCCCATGCTAACATAAAGCTTTTAGCTGCGTTGTATATGGTAATACAACAGTGACCATCCTTACATTTTCAAAATGACGGTTATTTCCTCCCGACACCACCTTTTTTTCTTTTTTTTTTTAAATGACTTTCTAAATAGCTTGATTAATGGCACCTATTGAATGGATGAATCAATGATAGAACAAATATAGAGCAGACAAGAGATAATGGATTTGTTGTTGTGAGGATACATGTAGCCATTTATATCGAGACCACACACCTTTATCTCCCACAGTGACAAGCTCGATGATGGAGGCAATATGAATGTCTTTAAGAAACAATTTATCTCTCAGCTTGATAGTTTGTTTTCTTGTTAGTAGATAAATCTGTGTGTGTGTGTGTGTGTGTGTGTGTGTGTGTGTGTGTGTGTGTGTGTGTGTGTGTCTGTCTGCTGTGTGTCACAATAGGTATTCAAGAAGGGATGCTAGCAGTGACTGGGTACCTAAGTATGTTTTTCAACCGTTTTTCCTCAGTTAAAGGGGAACAACACTTCAGTTTAAGAATCCATGTTATTCTCATAGTTCAATATGAAAAACCTCCAAAGCTAGAAACCAAAGGACCACAAGTAATTGTCAAGTTATCATTATGTAGCTGGAGTTCCTTTGACTGAATGAACTCATTTTGATGACTTGCTACATGTTTTGAGCTTTCACATTAAAATTAACTGAATTCTGTAGCTGTGCCACCTATGGATGTTAGGGAATCTCTCCTTCTTAGACCGACTCGATGTGAATCTCAATACGTAGTTAGCTATCCAATACAGGAGAGATATCTTTAAGTAGGTCAACTATTTGATACGAGTGCATTCATTTTGATTTGATCTGACAAGATTCGATTTGATTCAGTGCCATGCAGAGCAATGCAGAGTTTATGGAGTCTATGGTGTCCTTATTTTGACTCTGGTTGGGACTTGTGGTAATCAATGAAAGAAATCAACATTATCCAGGTTTCAAACAGAAATGTCAATGTTAGCATGATAATGTCATTAGCAACATACTGTATATAGACAAGTATAGAACAACTGAAATTTCTGACATTCTGACAGTTCTACTGTGACACATAATGCATCTTTGTTTAATATTTCTCTGGAGCTTAACAGCATACTGTAAATGAACTTGACCTATATTTCACATTCTTTCAGCAATGGGAAAATTTGACTCACTGCTAGAAATCTGAAAATCTTTCATTCCATCCCACTGATAATGCTAACAGTTGTGAACTTCTGAATGTATATCTGCAGAAAATAGGGCTGCAACTACCGATTATTTTCATTGTCGATTAATCTGTCGATTATTTTCTCGATTAATCGATTAGTTGTTTGGTCTATAAAATGTCAGAAAATGGTGAAAAATGTGGATCAGTGTTTCCCAAAGCCCAAGATGACGTCCTCAAATGTCTTGTTTTGTCCACAACCCAAAAATATGGAAAAAACTGGAATCAGAGAATTTTGACTTATTTTTCTTAAAAAATTACTCAAACCGATTAATCGATTATCAAAATAGTTGGCGATTAATTTAATAGTTGACAACTAATCGATTAATCGATTAATCGTTGCAGCTCTAGCAGAAAATCAGCTTTTGTAGTCGCACAGATCATATTCTGGTTTATGTAGCTCACAGAGGAAGTAGTTGCAGGGTGACGGTGTGTTATAAAAACTATATAACACAATAAAAACTATATAACACAACAGCTGTCAAGGGTGGGGAGAGGACTTCTCATTCTATTCCCATGCAAGTTTTCCCAACTGGTCCAGCGATTCAAACCAGTGACCTTTCCAGTCACAAACTCCCTTTTCTTTAACTATTGGACTACTGACAGACTGAACTGTCCTGGGAAATATAAAAACAAACCTAAAATCTGCCGTTCAGTGGTATTACCCTTTAAGAAGCCTGGGGAGGAGAAAACACCACCTGGCAGGCAGACTGCTGATTATTAATAAAAGCTGTCAAAATTAGGAACCATGTTCATTCTGTACACCTGATCACATCATTAAACACACAGTTGTCAGAGGAACAGTGGCCCAGGAAGGACGTTCAGTGACAATATCGGCTGTCCAAAAAGTCTGGAATCATACGGTAACTGCTAACTAGAATCAAACCTGCTTGTAACAAGTGGGATGCGAACCCAAGTGACCTCCATTCAGTGACCAGAAACCCTGGTGTCTTAGACCACTTGGCCATCCTGACAACTTGTGTGTGTGTGTGTATGTGGGGAAAGCATGATAATCTCAGACTTTTTGGACACACCCTACAATAAGGAACTATATTTATATGTTGTTTACTGCTCAAGCTAGACTGTATTTCTGAAGCTACATTACTGATGACACAGCACAGGTTAATTCACTTTGCTCTACTTAAAGAGAGCCATTCTCAATTTTTCAATGTAATTCTCCAATTTGGAAATTTACATACACACACACATTCAGCACATACACACTCACTTCTAACCATATATCTGCAAACTGTCATCCAACCAAATACTGAGTTCACTTAAATCATCAATTCAATGAATTGATTCGTCAACCAATCAATACGTCAATACGTTTTTTGAATACGGGGTCAGTGGTCAGTGCAGTCTTAACTAGGCTATATACAGTCAGGGAGTAGCCCGTTGTGCTAAGGAACAATATTCATTTAACCTTTATACTCATTGTAATCCTCAAAATTATTATTGTTATATTTGTCACTAGGGTGCAATAACTTCCAGACCGACCGGCTCCCGGCTCAAACGTGCTGCCGCAGCGTTCCCATGGCGACGCGGTGACCCTGACATCTATTAGCACAAGTAAGGGGTTTATCCCCTAAGAGGCTCAGGAGAACAGAGATTGTGACCTTCGAGCCAGATTCAACACAGGCAGTGGGCTTGCCTGAGGGAGGGAGAGTAAGAGAGGGACAGGGAGAGAGAGAGAGAGAGAGAGAGAGAGAGAGAGAGAGAGAGAGAGAGAGAGAGAGAGAGAGAGAGAGAGAGAGAGAGAGAGAGAGAGAGAGAGAGAGAGAGAGAGAGAGAGAGAGAGAGAGAAAAGCAAGGAGAAAGGAGGGATGGGAGAGAGAGAGAGAGGGGGAGGTGAGGAGCAGAGGCAGAGCGGCCCACGCTGGGCGGAGGAGGTGTAAAGACACGTCTGCTCTCCTCTCTGATCAGAGAGGCGGCTCTGATTGGGGCGATGTGAGAGAAGCAGGTTATCAATCAGCTGCTCTCTCCGTCCGCAGCATGTTTCTCCTCTCTGTCCATCTGTACCTCTCTTCACAGTTCATCTCACTATACACACAGCAGCCCTCCTGTCTATATTTTCTCTCTCCGTCTCTGTCTTTGTCTTGGAGCAAGGCCATACATCTTTCATTCAGATATTCCATTTATGTGCACTTACCTTTGAAATATTGCTGGACCTGCTTGCAGAATGACCCAGAGGCTTTTCATTCTGTAAGAGAGGGAAACAAAGACAGCTTCAGTAACTTCATATCAAATATACAACAGCAACAACGATATGATGTCTCCAATCAACAAATGCATATTGCACACTGAGAACTGGCATATGGCATATAATTAGTATCTGTATGATACTTCATTTGCAGAGAATAGTGAATGGCCAGCTGTTTGGCAACACACAAATGCTCGCCCACACACACACTCACTCACAATACACATTTGACCCTTTGAAGCAGAGCAGCCATTTACAGACACTAGACAGAGGTTATGCACTGTGAAACTGAGAATATAAGCAATGTGGAATCTGCATATGGTGAAGTGATAAAATACAAATGTTTTTATATGAAAGGACATCAAAGACATAGGTTATGGCAGGCATAGGTAATCCTGATTCACAGCTGGTCTCCCTCTAATCAGCTCACCATAGGCCCTCGAGCCCGAGATGTTTGAAACTCAAAATCAAAATGCTATCAGAATATTTGTATGATTACCCAGGTAGCAAAACCAACCAACCAAGTCTTCCAAAACAGTCAAGTTTTATTTTCAGGCTGTAATGATCGTAGGTTTTCACTTAGTGTTTTCTGGCTTGCATCAGGGACTCTGATAAACAGCCACTGGGGTGTTGCGCTGCATTCATTTTTGTTATTAAAGCTTTGCGTGGTTCTTAATGAGTAATCAATCATCGTTACATAACGGCGAGTTCACACAGAGTCTGACAGGGCCGTGGGGCTTCGGAGAAGAACAGGCGCTCACAGGAGGGGGAAGGCCGCTCTGCGGGAATAGCGTTTAACTTTATAAACACATACAAAGACACCAACGGAGACACACCCGGACTCCGAAACACACACACACACACACACACACACACACACACACAGAGGATTTGGGGTGTGTAGAGACAGGACATCTTGCCCCGGAGAACTTTCTGCTGGCTGTTAAGAAGCCTTATAGTGGCAGCAGCCAAATTGTTACCTATGCCATCCTTGTCCTAACATGGAGCAAATTAACCTTGTCGCCAAAACTTGTGAACCATGAGGATTGCACACACACACACACACACACACACACACACACACACACATGCAGACAAAGAATTATGCCACTGCGGGGCATGCTTTCCATTCTTAATTACTCCATCGCTTCACTTGTGTCTCTAGCCGTCCCTAGTTGCCATGGTGATAGAGGACTATGTGCTAAGTCTCTCCATCATTCTCTTCCTCTCCCTGCTTCATATCCATCCTTATTTTTCTGGTGTCTCACTAAAAGCCTGAGGATATATAAACAACAGAAGATAGTCATATACTGTATTGCAGTCACATACACTCACACACACAAACACACCCAGACCCTCCCATCCACACTGACAACATGGCAACTTCAATATGGTAACCCAGATCTCTCTTTGCGATGATATATTTTTGTTGGCAGTGATTGGATAATAAAAACACAAACACACGCGCTTGCCCTTTGAACTAGTGGCATGCCATCATCACATTATTATCATCTCAGAGGGAGCAGACATGGTATGGATTTGTGGTCAGTGCAGATAAACACACATCTAGGACGCCCCATGCAAGAAGAATTACACACACTCTCTGATGTCCCACACGTCTAATTCTCTGACAGTCGATTTGGCACAGAGAAAAAAACACCCCCCATTATCTGATGAGGCAAAGAGCTGACAACTTATCAGAAGAACGCACAGGAAACTGAAAAACATCTATTTGTAATTTCCTGTCACTTTGATAAACTAAAATGTCAGCTGCAGGCTCGTGGCCATTATCCCCAGTCACAAATGGGGTGTGCTGTGTACTCATCTTCCATCCTCCTGTCAGCTGCAACACTCGCTTTCTGACCACTGCAGTGAACACGACCTAAAGGCCGAGTTTGACAGACAACGGTGCAAAAATGAGGGCAGAAGAGGTTAAGGAAACAAAATACTCTGCACGCTTTCATCGGTAGTTTTCTTTATCTAATGGCAGAGCAAGATTTTCAAACAAAGTCTTAGAAATGCACGTCGTATCTGTGCACACATGCAATAAAACACACACATTCAATATGCGCATACATGTAGCTTGCACCCCCTGTTCCCCACTCTTACTTCCATAAGCCTCTTTGCTTCTTACCTCACTGCTAATAGTAAAGCAAGGTCTCTATTCAACCATGCAGGCTAGAACTGACTTGCAAGTGGAGCTTTCCTTCTGTATCTCCATTTCATTATCTCTTCGATACATTGCCACAAAACGCTACATACATGCAGTACTCAACGGATGCAGAGTGTGTAGAGGAAATCAACTGTCAGATTGTTGGAGGGGATAAAAATTCAGTGTTAACAGAGATGGAGGGCTGAGGAAGGAGACGCAGCAAAAGGCAAATTGATGAGCCTCTGCCCTTAATCCTTCCTTCTCGGGCCAAATATGGAGTAACAAGCAGATATTCCAAGACTGCGGGTTTCTGGGAAAATAACGAGGCCACAAATGGGCCGATGACTCTAATAGGACGGGGTGATTAGACAGACGACAGCAGGGGAGGAGGGAAGTGTTGCTCTGAGTGGATGCAGTCTCCACTCCTTTCTCTTCGCCCTCTTTCTTTCTTACCCAGTCTCTCTCTCTCTCTCTCTCCCACAGTGTGTGTTACCTATAGGCTTTGGGAGTCACCTTCAGCCGCTCCCTGACTGTAGACTATAAAAGGCCTTACTCTCTAGGCTCATGCATAATTCTGATGAAGAAGGGCTAAGGTTTCACAGTCCGCTGTGTCTGTCTGTCTCCACCTCTCCTGTGGGTCTGTTAACAGGCCCGGCCTTTGATAACACGGCTCCACACTGGACCCCGAAGACTGAAGCCTGTGAAAAAGAGAGGCTTAGGAGAGAGAGAGAGAGAGAGAGAGAGAGAGAGAGAGAGAGAGAGAGAGAGAGAGAGGAGAGATGGGAGAGGAGAAGAAGTCACGTATGGCCGGGTCGCTGTGTCTTTCAGGGCTGCGCCTTCGTTCTTGGCCCGCAGGGAAGAGCGGTCATCTCTCTTTTACATTCAAATCCGGGAAAATAAAGCCTTTGTGAATTTAACCATGCCCCTTTCAGATGTGTCCATTCCTCAGAAAGTTTCTATCATCAACGGTACTTTGTCCAAGGGTGTTGAATCCTCAGTCTGTGCCATCTATTATGAAGCTGCGCAGCTTGGACTGTAAGCCATGGGAGAGATGTACAGCACTGCATATCAAATGCACAAGACAGATCATTGGCACCATCTTAATGCTGGCAGACATCAACGATTTATGACTCTTACTCAAACCACTAAGGAATGAGCGCATTTTTCCATGCATCACCAATCTTGTTGCAAGTCAAAATGGCCATATATAACATTTAGTTGTGGCTGTTTTGCTTTTATCGACCATTTGGGCATTGATTTGCTTCTTTTGTGTTGTCATTTAAAGTGATGTTTTGTTTTTCCGCCCACATAATGTTTGCTTCAATCACCTGGCTTTAGCTAAGAGTTCACTATAAGTGAAGCTACGGTATATTCTCTAATTTTCATTCATTTCTTTCTTTTTTCAAATATAAATTGAACTACTCATTATTTACATTTAACCGTAATGAAAGCAAATACTCTCCAAGAGCTAATTTCTTGCACTACAGTAATACTACCAACAGGACAATATAACTACAGGACAATAACTCCAGTAAACATTTATTATTTATATCTTGAAGAATTAACACAGCCAATCATAGTCAATTCATGGTCAACAGCAATTGACAATTGCAATATAATGCAGGCCTGATTGAGAAAGACTACTAAACAATGAACAGAGCCAATAAATTAGAAAATTACATGAAATCAGCCAGATGTAAATGGCTCTCTTATTTTCTTGACAAATTCCCTATTACAGAATGAGTTCACCTCTTGCTACCAAGTGCTTCCTCCTGATTTCTGCACCATTTCACACCAGCTCCATGCCTGAGGCAGAGTGGAGCACAAAGACAGGTTTATGTTCGAGGTCAACGGCTTTCCAAAATACAAACCTACAGTCTGAGACTGGGTGAAGTACCATCTGTGCAGGCCTGCGAGCAACAGTTACAATCCCAACAGAGAATTGAAATGAGTCACAAATGGGATTTTGCACCATAGGTCAGGGTCTCAAATGAGAATTGCTTGTCAAGCTAGCAACCTTTCACCTTGTACGTTTTTTTTGTCATAAGAAACAGATAGGATTTCACAAAGAACAGATAGAGAATAGACTGGATTTATGAACCGTAGCCTGAGTTGGACAAGAACAGATCTTGTTGTTGGAGGAAAAATCCAGCCTTGGACACTCTTACACCGTTATATATCATCAATCTGTGATGCTCTATGTAATCCAGGACTCTTTTTGTTGTATCCATTTTTCATCAAACTGTCTCATCTACTTCTGCTTCAGTAAGTGATTTCCTACATTTCCCAGAGTGACTTTCGACATCCACCAGGGAACTTGCCTGGACTTGTTGCATCCAGATGTTGGTTTTATGTGTAGATGGAAAGAGCAATAATGATAGCATAGCAAGGAAAAAAGAGTGAATTTTTCCCAGTCAAGAAAAAGGCGAGAGTTGCGGCCCTTACTCAAAACACAACATGTCTTCTAGCTGCATTTCTACTGTTGGTGGAGAAATTGGTTATCTCTGCTTCTTCTATAATGGATTTCTCCCTGTATGGTTGTTGAATGTTGGTGTAAAATGGTGAGTCTGGAAAGAAGCTCTTGCTCTTTGAACTGAGGGACCGATACCAAAACTTGACGTTTATCGTCTACTGTCAAACTCGGCTGCAGGCGTGCTGGAAATTTCTTGATGTGATATCACATTGGCTATGTTTGGTAAATTATTCATGGACATAAGAATAATACACCACCAAACAACAAACAAGGACCCAGGAATGCAAGATACATTGCTAGCAGCTGTGTTTTTAAGTGTTTTATAGTGGGGGGTTTTTTATCTTTAACTGAAAAGGCACTTTATATGCTTGACTCAAACACCGTCTATCTCTTGGCTTTTGAAAAGAAATGGCAATCCACCTAAACCTTCAAGACACAGAAGAGACACAATTAGCCAACACCTAGAAGCCCTCTGCCTCACAGACAATCACAGACTCCAGTTTCACAATCCACCGTAATAACAGACAGTTTGTTTCCAGAGGTTAATACAATCACACAGAGTATGAAAACAATGCTTTCTGACTGATATAATTGGCAGGATGTATGAAAGCATCATCATTCCCCGTCCCGGGAGGCAGTACAGAGCCGGGCCAAGGACAGTTTGACACTGTGAAAATTGATTCTGGGCGATAAAGACTGTTGATGGGTGTTTTTAGAGTCCTTTAAAAATGGACTGCCTCCAATGCAAACTTCAATAATTTTTCAGTGCATAGCAATGGCATCATAAATGCAAAATAGAGCGATACTGTGCTCTAAAAACATATTTAAGGAGATTGGTTAGCCTATTTCGGAGCTGTGTGCCCAAAACACCACACTAGTGTTATGCTGGAAGAGAGTCGTTTTAGGTGGCAAACTCTCTCTCTATCGAAAAGGTGCCAAAGCACACACTCTTCATCATCTCCTGTTAATAATTTGCTGATATTGTAAGGAGATGGGGAAGGAGAGGCATAGTGGGAGTTAGTGGGAAGAAGAGAGAGAGAGTGAGAGGAGGAGAGACTTAAAGAGACAGAGGAAGCCAAATGAATGATAGCTATCAGACAGCGGTAATGAGGTGAGTGGGGAAGGAATTAAATCAGTGAAATTAATGGACAGAGAAGGATGTGTGTGTGTGTGTGTGTGTGGGTGGGGGTGGTTTAGTGGAATCAGCTTTTCACATCTCTCTCTTCCTCTCTCCTCTGTAAATCCATTCTGTGTCTAAGTGACCTCTGCAGGCCATTGAACCCTTCCATTCAAGTGGAGCGATATCATTTCCCAACCAACACAGTTCAATGACCAGCAGCTTAGAGTACCTGCGCCTCTGCTTTGACAGCTTAACCAGCCATGTGTGCCGGCTGGTGTGTTTATCCTTTCTCTATGCAAAAAAAGTAGGACTGATGCCGCGTTAAAGTAGAAAAAATGACAAAAACACATTGATAATCGAACATAAATAGAAAATATATCTAAAATAGGCCTACATATATATATATATTTATAAAAAGATACAGTATGCTGTTAGGAGCTATGCAGGGAGTGTATGTGTGTGTGAGACAGCAAAATCGAGGGGTAGAAAATAAGAGACACTACATGTCTGAGAGCTACGTGCATGAACAGTATATTTTGCGACTACGCATTTGACACAGCAGTGTGCACAGCGGTGGAAAATCACATCCTGATGTGAGGGACTGTGCTTTCTGAAATTGTGGAGTAGATGGAGGCAGAGTCAACATCATGTCAGCTTGGCATGGAACCATGAAAAGGCTTTATATTGCATCGCAGATTTCCCTTTTAGATCGCTGGCGGCGTTTCATGAGGTCCGGTGTCGATAGAATGCACGCATGGATGCATGCAGCACACACACACACACAGGCCCATCTTTAATTCAAAGCCTCAATGTCACTCTTAAATGAGGGCCGTGATAAAAATGGGTGCGAGAATGATTTCTAAAAATGGCGAACCAAAGCAGCTGAACAAAACCGCTTTGTTTTCAGTTAAACAATTGTATGCCTGAAGATAAACAGACATCAGACTGACAGGTGGAAGAGTAAAGCTCGCGGATCTGTGCTGAAAAATCCTCTCAATGACATGCAGCGTGACAACAAAGACAGCAAAGAAAGAGAGGGTTTAGCCTGAGGTAGACCGCACAGGGCAGTGTTTACGCCCCAATAGCTTTCACTAAAATAAATGGCATAAGCATACCATGATCTGCTTAGGGCAGATCATATTGCTGAATGCAGATCTGAAAATGAGGCCACCCTGTGTTTTTTCACGCATAAGTTACAGTAGACAAGCTGACACAAGACTCCCCTTCCCAGACAGAGATATCTGAGATTCCTCCGCCTAGCCTCAACTCCAAAGTGTAATCTCTCTCAAATCACATAAATCAAATGCCGGCGATGTTAAGTAGGCTTTACAAACACACAGACTTCACTGTAATTAACACGAGCATGCATGCACAAACATGACACACACAGAAAAGAGAGAATCCAGGAGAGATATATGAGTAAGACAGAGATATCTGAGCGAGAGCGAGATGCTTGAGCGCACATTGTATTGACCAGCTCCTCCCTCCTCAGAGGTCACTTCCCCTGCAGGGTCGGCTATATCAAACGTCCCCTAGAAAGAATTCCATCGGAGAGGAAGCTGGCCTTTCTGTGGTTTCCTGTGCCTGTCAGTGTCCGGCAGCCCCTCATGGAGGAAACGCAGGCTGACTGGGCGCTGAGAGTGGGCAGCTGGGCAGGAGAGCAGAACCAGATGAGAAATCCCAACTATGCACAGTAACAACAATCAGCAGAGAGCTCGGCTAACCACATAACAGACGGCTAACCAGACGTAGCCTAACAGCGTCTGGGAGAGGAGGCGCTATGCAGAGAAGTCCCACACTTTAGCTTTAAGGGTGGCGAAATATTTATTTTCTCTAATAACCAGGAGTTAACCATATATTTGACTTGCTAGTTTCCTATGGGAGCAGTTGGATATTTGTCTCCATTTGTCTTATTTGATGGTGCTGCAAGGAGGGTAGTGACAGTATATTGTTTCCTTTATATGAGACAGGCAAAACAGGAGGAGGCTGAGCATTAGGTCAGCAAAACCTCAGTCCCACGGTGTCAGCCTGCAGCATCTGTCTGTGTGTGTGTTTGTGTGTGTGTGTGTGTGTGTGTCATAAAACCACATCAAACTGAGGTAGCCTGTAAAGTGAGACTGCAGGAGAGGCAGGAAACACCCACAGAGTCTGCGTGAGTGCACAAATGTACAGTATTTACATGTGTGTGAGTGAGTCTATCAGTCTGTATTCTCATCAGCAGGATGTGAGCTTGTGGTTTCCCCTCTCCCCCCCTCCTCCTCCTCACTCCTCTGCTCTATCTGTCTCTCATCTCTCTTTATCTGAGGCATAATTGCATCAGCATGTCCAAACAGGATATGGGAAGGGGAGAGACAGTGACCGTTATATTTTCCGCATTGGTACCATGTGAAGTCCTCGGTGACCCTCCTGGTTGTGCGTCTCTAGACTCACCAACAGAGTTTAATATTAGAGTGGGAACAGAGAGGAATGGTGCGAACTACAGCGAGAAGCAGATCTGAGAACGCTACTCTGAAAATACCAGAGGCTGGCCTAAGGGATGTATGATGAAGGAGGAGGGAAATGAGAGAGAGAGCAGAGAGAAACTGAGAAATGGAGAAATAAAGAAAACAGCAGGGGGTTGTTCATACAGAGAGATAGAGAGAGTGGGAGATGGAAAGATTTGGTGAAATGTTGTGTGAAACTGTAGTGGAGCCACATCTCCTCATTAGCTGCACCTCGGGTTGTACTCTTCCACATGACATAAGTGTCATTATTTATGTGAACGTCAAAAGTCAAGCCGCAAATAATTAGTTCAGCGCAGTGCTTCCTAATTAACTGTGTTGTGAGTGTGTGAGTCTTCAGTCCCCTTGTGATATAACCCTTCACTCTCACACACACACACACACACACACACACACACACACACATCATACAATTATAACCATATACAGACGCCACGAGGCACCTTAGCAATGACAACAGTAGAATGAATGAAATGCTGCCCAAGCCTGTTAATAGGGGTCCATTCTAAAGCGCCCACTCTGTTAACCACATACTTGAGTTCAGCAGGGACTGTCACAGACTCCCTTTGCCTCCAGAAAAGGCTCAGATAACAGCCTGCGGCCTGAGTCAGTCCACTGAGCGTCTCTTTTATAGCTAGCAGCACTCAGCAGCTGCTTAGGGAGGCACTAGTTGTGGCCCCCGCTGGGAATATGAAAACCCCATTTGAAGCGCAGCGCTTTTTTGCAAGAGTTGAAATGTTTCTTTTTTTCTTTTATTATTATTTTTTTTAAGTTTCAGCACCCAGCACACTGAATACTAAATGCAAGCTCCGTTCTCAGTGCTGTCAAATGTGAAAAACATGCTCAGGGCCTTTAAAAGTGAGCCGTTTCCATGGAGATCAAGGAGCGTAAGAAGCCGCCGCTGTAAAGTGAGGTCCTGAGTGGACATGTTGCTAAATACCCTCGCTAAGTGCACTGATGACGGTGCTGCAGGAGGATGCTAAACCACATCATAAACTGCTAGCCGCCAACTTCAGAGTGCATGGTCCCCTCTGCCCCTCTGTCCTCTCCTGTCCGGCCCCGGCCCCTCTTCTCTCCTCTCTCCTCTTCCCCATTTCTCCCTCCATCCCCTCCCTCCCCCAACAGGTTTTAAGCTCCGCCACGACATGTGACTGCATTAATCTCCCCTCCTCACCCTCTCTCCCTCCCTCCCCCCAGTTGCGGATTTGACACAAAGCCCTGTGATTTGGTGCATCAGTTGATGATGTGATATGCTAAGCTGTGGATTGAGAGAAAAAAAATATCAGATTGCTCTGCCGCCGAGGCCGTGTGTGTTTGTGTACGTTTCTGTGTGCGTTGGCGAGCGAACAATTGCACACCGTCCAGTCCCAGATAAGATAGCACACTGCAGGAGCTGCCACCTGTCTTTGCATTCGGGCTAGTTTCACACCAAAAGTGCAGTTAGGTGCCAGAGTGCATGAGTGGCGGGACAAAGAACAAGAGCACATGATGGCTGAGCAGAGGGGTTAGTGGGTTCACTGCACTGAATAGGGCCGACTCTGGCATTTTACAGTATCCTGTACTGTAGCAATCCCTGTGCCAACTGCTGTGACAGTTCAGACAAATAAACTTTGGAGTCTAATGTGCAGTACAATGGAAATCTTTTAACGAGGACACACAACTACACTGCAACAGCCTGCTTTCTTTTTCTTTTTTTTACCTTACAACCATCTGAAAATATCAATGCTTGTGTCATTGACAATGATAGATATTTTACCAAGATATTATTGATCACAAGCAAGAAGGCAATAACAAGAAATTGGTATAAGACTGAACCCCCTACTATAGAACAATGGTTAGAAATTATAAGAGAGATTTATACTACGGAAAAAATGACCTATCGGCTTAGAGTGAGAGAAAATGTTTTTGTTAGTAAATGGAAGAAATGGATGATTTATGACACAGTGGAAACTGCTTATGGACTAACTGATATATAAATTTCAAGATACTGGATTTGTATACACCCTTCTTTGATAATGGACACTTGTAACCATGGCTGTTTTGTTTTTGTTTTCTGTTTATTTTGTTTGCTTCTGTTTTCTTTTTCTATCTTTCTGGTTGTAAAAAAGTCAGAAGTCAACATGCACAATACTTTTGGTTCTATGCAGAAACAAAAACTCAATAAATATTAAAGTTTAAAAAAAGAAAATATCAGTGCTTATTGAAGGATGAGATGAACAGTAGATAAGATATAAAAGTCCTTCAATGAGACATTTAGATTTGAGTTTTGTGTCATGTTATTGTCCACATTTAGTAGTCACATACAGTGCAATGTTCACCCCCACTCCTCTGAACAAAGGGCAGAGGGGAGCAGAGGGGAAAGTGGGTCAACCTTTCACATTGTAGAGGTGGCAGATGCTGCTCTGAACGGCACCAACAAACACACACTGTACACACATCCGTATGCATGCTCACACACATACACTGAATAAAAAAACAGGGTTCAGAGTTAGACCTGAGAGATACAATTGATTACGTAAACACACACTCACACACACGCAGATACAAAGATAGACAAAACATACATAATGTGCCCACACACATCATCACATACATAACCAACAAAAATACTGTATCACCACACTGACTATAACACTGCCCCACCACATTCCCAAAGCCCTCTTCTGTTTGAAAGGCTATCTGTCTGAGGTACTGACCATTTCTGACCTTCTCTGTTCATTTTTCTCTCCCTCTCTCTCTCTCTTATCCACACACACAGACAGACACAAACACACATTCCTGGCAACTCTTTTATCTAGCTGCTACTGCAGCAGAGAAGCACTCTGCCATCACCACGGAGACAGCAGGCCTCACCATAACAACCACTGAATGGAAACTACGACGATGAGCCCCCCTCTCTCTATTATCACCCTCTCTTTCTCTCCTGTCCTTCCACTAAGCACACATTTAAATACGCATTATGGATGGACAGCTATGCATGTAGATAAGATGTAATGCTAAAATGTTTCAACAGGATATAATGGCATACACACACAGATAATCTCAACGATGAGAATAACAAACATTCTCATCGGTAACATCATCCGTAACAGCAACAACAAGCAAGAACAAGAAATACAGGAACAACAGCAACACCATCAGCAGCTATTAAACAACAAGAGTGTGTCTGTACCTGAAGCTTCATCTTCCAACAGGAATTCATGGCTGGATCCGGAAGCCACCCTCACACACACACACACACACACACACACACACACACACACCCTCACACAGACAATGGTTCCTGGGGGAGGTTACATGCCCCCTCTGTAAATCCTCGAGGTGAGCCGAGACGGAGAGAGAATAAAGCCTCGGCAAATACGGAAGTGGAGCGGCGGCGACAATGTCAGCCGTCGCCGTGGTGACTGCAGCTACGCCGGCACAGCACGGAAACAAAGACAGACAGAGGCAAAAGATAGAGAGATGGCAGAGGGAGGGAGAATGAGAGGCTGCCCTACATTTCCTTCACACACACACATATACACAGAGGCAGAGCTATGAGCTGCTGCTGCTACTTGTCCGGGCTTGCTCTCCCTCTCACTGCACACACACACACAGAAACACACACACAGACACACACAATACACACACAGACAGCCAATCCGGTATTGTAATCCCATTGGCCAAGCTACCACTTCCTCCAGCTGATCTTGATGAGAGGAGGGGGGGGGAGGGGCAAACTGTTGTTGAATCATTCATGAGAGGGAGGTGGTGTCCTTTAAATAGACTCCCTCTGCTTTGCTCACTGAGCTTAACCTTAAAGCACCTCCCCCTAACTCTCCTTAAGCTCTATGGCTTCACACCAAACACATGCATACACGCACACACACACACACACACACTCACACCGCTTCCTCCTCCTGAATCTCCAAACCATGAACCGGTCAGTTGCTGAAACTCTCCGATGTGCAAACACACTCCATTATCGCCGTCCACCAATAGCAGAGGCCGTTGCTGCTGGCTCCACCAATCCCCAGCAGGCACTGAGGGGAGCCAGGGAAGCGAGGTGGAGCAGAGATGACAGAGGGTAATTTATTACACACATCCTCACAGCTGTATCCAAGGGCAAACCTGGAGCACAGCACAATCACTCACAAGGTGAAACACACAACTACAGGCAGAGGTTCGCTAATACACACCGATGAAATTGTTCTCTCTCTCGTACATTTATGAATCATTTAGCAAACAATGCTACGTTTTATTATTGTCGTTACGGTGCGGCTGATGGATGACTCTGTTTGGTGAAACTGAGAATGAGACCAGAAGCCAATAACAGGGAAGGCGCTGCCAGATTTGTGATTGATATGAAAGCCAGCCGTGGAGGGCAGAGATAAACAAACAATCATCGAATACGGTTTGTTAATTACGGCACTCTAAACACACTGAAACATGCACACATACCACAGCATTCAGCAGCACATCAGCATGATGTTGCAGCCTGCACTTAAATTCCACTGACACAAACACACACACACACACTTGTGAGGAAAAAGGTTCCCATGTCCCACAAGACTCAGCTGTGGCTTAACCGAGTACTGAATCTGCAGTCAGATCACAGATATGATTGGTGTAGCAATGTGTGCGTGTGTGTGTTTGGCAAGAGAGAGAGGAAAGACTGACTGAGACCAAAGTAAAATTTTACAGCAACAGTCTGAAAAAGAGAGATAAGTGAGAAGAGAGGATACACACACACACATACATGCATACACAAAGACACATATACACATGACACACATACATGAATATTGCACATGTGTAGCACTTATTTTACAACAGTTTACAATCCAAATACATATTTATACACATGTACATATTGTATATATGTGTATTTGTTTAAATAAATGTAGCCACTTTTCTCTGAACATTTTGCTAGATTAAACACTTGACAGAGAGAGAGAGAGAGAGAGAGAGAGAGAGAGAGAGAGAGAGAGAGAGAGAGAGAGATGAGGTGATGTGATGCTTATACTGTCCACTAGACTGAGGACAGGTCAGGGCTTTCCCACTGGATAATGAGCTCACTTTCATTGAGTAACACTGCTTAAACGGCTTTGGCCTCTAAATGCAGTCTTGCAGCTGGGCCTCCTCGTGGACTTTGGCCAGGTGACACAGCGAAGAAATTTTTAATTTCTGCACAACAGCCCAATAACAGCCTTTACTCACAGCTCTTTTTGCATACAGAAAAATGCTCCACTGGAACTGTTATGGCTTTTGATAAGGCCATTTTCTCCCTTGTACCTCCAGCACTGAATAAAAACTCTTTCTAAACAAAAGGAGCGCTGGTACGGGTCCCAGCAGTATGAGGCCTAGTTTGGAAATGAGCAGCGTGAAACTGGAGCCAGGCAGCATTTTAGAAATGAGGCAACAGCAGGCAACAATAGAAAGAATGAGCTGCTGATTTCACTGAGGCCGTTTGTATAACTAGCTCCTGAATACATTTACACTGACACGGTTTCTGAAGGTGAGGACGCATCTAATTTACAGCGCTGCAACACAGTGTCTGTACTCCAGTCACCTCAGCAAGAGAAACCCTTCCAGGCACGCTCTAAGACAAACTAATGCCAGTATAATCCAGTCATCAAGCCAGTCTCAAAAAACAGGCCGGTAAGATTTGCCCCTTGGCAACAAAGCGGGACAAAGAGGAAAGATTATTAAGCCAAAGTGAGAATAGGCTACTGCAGATGATGCAAGCCTAGCTGTCTGTTCTCAGCCAGCTAACTGCCCATCACTTTAATGAAACATACTGTAACAAGCAGGTGATCCTTCAGCACACGTTGACAGCCTCTCTGCAGGGCCTTCGAAGGTAAAGCCAAGGAAAAGGTCTGTATTAAATGTTGAGTATAGTATGGCAGTTGCGCTGATTATAGCCCCTGTCCATGGTCAATTATATGCTCATAACCTTCAGAAAAATATCAATCAGAGCTAATGTAAGTTGTATCTGCAGTTATAGCCTAGTCAACACACACGCTCTTAGCCTGATTGAGTATGCGGCAAGGCAGTGGGAGCACAGAATGCACGAAACTGTGCAAATGAGCTGCAGACCCAGGAGGAGCAAGGATGGAATATTAGAGAGATGGATGGAGGGGAAAAAACAGGAATTTAAGGCAAAATGGGAAAGGACAGAGAGAGAGACGGAGACAGAAAGAGAAAAAGAGAACTCTGACAGTCTGATTTCTACTGAGGGAGAAACATGTCAGATATCCCACCGGGCGTGAAATTGAGCTGTAATAGCCCTTTCAGTTCATATTCAAATACAGTCATGCATACTGATAACTACAACACTACAGCTTGTCTGCCTGCTGCACGTTTCAATCAAATCTACCTCAAATTAAGAGGAGGAGACAAGAGGTTAGAGAGAGAGAAGAGAAGAGGCGGTTGAATGGGCCGTGCAAAATCAAACACAAACTCTTCACAAATTAATTTCAAAATATTCCGCTGCCGCATAGTCCGTAAAATGTCGAGCAACCGCGCAGTTCCCCTTTGCTACTTATCCGCTGTAACCATATGCATTGCTTTGATCTGGGGCTTTGCTTTTCATTTGCATATCCCTGTGTAACGCAGCGGAGGATGGTGTCTGGGCCTCGTGCGTTCATGGGACATAATCTCCAAATCAGAATACACGCACACAAGCACTCAGCGGCTGCGGCCCGCTACACAATGCCACCAATTCATCCCAAAATAACAAGTGGCTGACTGCAGTAGTTTTATTGATCTGCGGCACTCCCCCACCACCACCCGCTCCCCTCTCCTATCTCGCCATCTTTTCCATTTTGACACCCAATGGAGCACATCCATCTAAACCTGTGAAAGCCAATGGGGATGTGTGGCGATGGGCTCCCGCTGTGTGCAAACGTGACAGTCAGCAGGGGGAAAATGGGAGGCGGGGGGGGGGGGAAATGGGAGGCGGGGGGGGGGGGGGGGCTGCAAACTTTGGAGTGACCTCTTTCTGAGAGCTGCACTCAGAGGCTATTTCTGTCCAGGCTGCCAGGCTGGAGATAGGAGTCCGGAACCGGGCAGTATGCAGCATGCGGATCACCTGTTTACGGTGTGTTTATAACCTCTTCCTAAAGCCAGAGGCACGATTACCAAACACATCACCGATCACAACAGGTGACGTCGAATATGTTACCAATTAGCAACATTCAGACTGCCGACTAGGCCTGTGATCTCAACCAAAATTATCTCGACATACGATATCGTCTTGATAAACATTAAAAGGATGAAAACTTTGAAAACAGTACTGTAGTATGCTTCCATTACTTTAAAACTAATTTATCATATCAGTCACAATACATTTGACTTTTTTCTTAACAAACAGAATTTTCAAAATACTGGTTTAACTTACAACACAAATAAAAATCCAAATAACAGCATCTAAAATGCAAATGCAAATAAAGTGCTACTGGCTTGCATCCATTTTAACTCAGTGAACAACATGAAACAGCATAAAATAATTAATTATAGCACTGCCCCTTTTTGGGAAAATGAAACGGACGAGAGCTGCAGTGGTCACGGTAATAAAAATTAGTGCCGGTGTCATAACCCTTATTGTTTTTTACCGTGATATATAGAAATACTGGTCCCATCTTGTCCCATCCCTACTGCCGACAAGACGTCTATGTGTGAACGACCCACAGCGTTAATACCGACTAAAGATGTAGATGCTTTTCTGTTATGCAACCATCTCATCCCCTGAGGGTTGCATCAGGACAGTGAGCGACGCATTAGCAATTCCCCCAGGAAAATTAAAGAGATGGATTATTCAAGAAGTGGACATTCCAGTTTTGAATGTGTAGGACCCATTGTGTGAACTGAATTGGTATGGCTGCTTTCGCCAAATTATACACTGCTGTTAACGGGGCACCCCCAACTTTGGGGTTTGTTACATAACCGGCTTCACCCCACAGGGTTTTATCAGGACACTCAGCCATTTAACAAGGGTTGCTGAGAGGCTTCACATAGGCTTCCTTCAGTACAGTGCAGTATAGGTCTATATCAGCAGTGAGTGATTCACTAACTGTGCCATAGAGCAGAACGCAGAAACATGGTCATGGTCAGGGTCACAGTGGCTTATCAGTACAGGGGTTTGTAGTACAATACAATCACATAAAGTAGAGACTGCATGTGGTTTTACTGTAATATCTCTTAACGAGAACTAATGACCAACAGTTGAAATTGTCGATAGCCAGTAAAGTATCAAAGTCCACAGTGCTAGAAACATTTTAGTACCTAGAGTAATAAATTCACCAGCCTGCTCCCAGGCATTATTTGACAGTGTGAGAGACAAAAATAAAAGGTACAGTACATGCAATTTTGGAAAACTGGCAGAAAAAGAATACATTTATCTGGTTCTCCAATTCAATAACAACCAAGGAAATTGTTTTCTCTGTTTCCTCTGTCTTTCAAAGACAGGAAAATATGAGAAACATGATGCGCTCGGCATGTGTTTAATCATGACGGATGTCTCTAGAAAGTGTTTTGAAATATGCAGGTGATGTATTGACAGTTGTAGTGAATAACAATCACTTGGATGGTAAAGCACCGCAGCCTGTGAGAATTTCAAAGCAGGTCAGGCCATGGAAGACTGATCTTAGGCTCTTTAATTATTTCCCCACAGAGCCGAGTGGAGGTGGTGTTTCATGTTTGTTATTTTAATGCGCGCTACCATCCACACATACTACATGCACATGACCACACACACACACACACACACACACACAAATGCACATACAAACACACACACACAATGGCACATTAAAGTGATGTGCTGGCCAGCAGCCAATACAGCCCTCTCATCCAAGTTCAGCCAGCATCAAGGCCTATCTGCGGTGGGACAAAAAACAAAAAAAACTCAACTGCAGCGTTTACTGCGTAGACTTTATTGACTCTATCATTGTCCACATCAGCACCTGGGGCTGGTGATAACCTTCTAAATGAGATAAGTATTCGACTGGAGCACAACGGTGTGTAAGGAGCTGAGGACGACAGCAGATGCTGGCAACAGACATGGATCCTGCTTTACACTTTAAGCAGGATGGATCGATGAGGCCTAAGTGCTTCTCAAGTTGCAGCAGAGTGCTACCCGGTATGACAAAATCACACTCACTTAATGAAATCTCCATGCATAGATGTGTGCGTTTGAAGAGTGGAAGAGTCATCAAAGCTATTGAGATGCAGACAGCGGCCCGGTGCCGGACGCTGGAGTTCACTGCACTTTTGGACTCCTGACCCGGCTGACCCAATGTCTTCAGCATCAGACAATTAGCCTGTCTAGGGTTGAGGGAGAAAAAAAAATACATACTACGCTGTTAAAACATCACTTCAAACAACAGCATACACAGAGAAAATTCAAACTAAATGACAACAAATGTACCTTGTTTGCAAATTCCTCATACTGACAGAAGGAAAGTAATTATGGTAGCTGGATGGACGTCTTTGAAGTGAAATCAATGGGCTGCTTCAGCCGTGTCTCCAATAGACTTTAGAAGCCTGATGAGGGCAATTAAGATTAGCAAGATGCTATCATGTCTCACTCAAATGAGAGGGGAGCATGAACAGTTTTAAGGCCAGCGTTGCCTTTTCAGAGCTTCTCAGTCTTTACATGAGAGAGAAGTGGACAAGGCTATAGATGTATAATTTTGCTAAAGCTTTCACTATCCGCACGCATCACCGCAGGAATGACTTGAGTAAAGAAACCCACCATGCATCCCCCTCCTCAATATCCGCCTCCCTCGCGTTTGGCCCTTGTCCACTAGTTATGACATCATCAATCATCACCCGCTGGTTAGCAGATGGTGCCCCATTACTGACCCCTGACAGATGGAGAAGTCTGTGTTGCATGTATAGTGATTAGGGTATTTAACGCACAGACACACACACACACACACACACTACAATGATATCATCTTAAACCACAGCCATCCTTTTCCTTTTCCCTTGTCCAAATATCTGACAGAATTTCTGGGTTGCAAGCGGCTTCCCTGCAGGATGTGGCTCTCAGCGGGGATTGCTGGCAGACAAACAAAAAGACCCTGGAGTTAAGAAGCTACACCTTCTGCATCCAACCTCCAACAGCTGAACAGGTCAGAATAAAAACTCAGTGCAGTGTTTACCAAGCCTAGGTTGTTGGATCAATATAAAGTATGAAGATACAGGCCTGATACTATGCTGAAAAATGTAGAACTGCTTTAGCAGATGTCTACTCTCCATATCTAAACAGAAACCATCATGCATGTCTTCACACTCGTGCTCACACACTCACACATGCAGCCAAATTTACAGCATAAATAATTCCTCAACGTCCTACCATCGGAGGACAGCTCCTTCACAGATGTCTTGTTTTGCCGGTGAACAAAAAGATTACAGTAAACAAAAACACCTCTGACAATACTATTTTTTTTTCCAACTAAGAATGCTTGTAGCACTAGATGCTTTGATGTATACCAGTGGGATGCAACTTTATTCACTCTTCTCCTCTACAGTACCTCAGGTAAGTAACCTTGGAACTACACACCCTCTCTCTCCCGCCTCCATGCGCTGTATGATGGATGAAGAATGGAGTAATGAATCCCTACCCTTCACTCCCTCCAGTACAATCCTCCACCCACCCACTGCAATCCCCATTTAAGGTCCGGTCTCATTTGGCTCCCAGAGAAATACGGTCCAGAGCAGTGGCAATTTGCATTTAAAGGCTGTTCATCTTACATGCCTCATGCCTGCAACTGAACGAAAGGTAGATTTGCATTTTGAATGCCTGAAAATCAAAAGCTCAAAATGTCAATCAAAAAAGAGGCACTGGGAGCAAAAATATTTTTTATTTAATATGCTGCATCCTCTAGCACTTCTGTGCAATTACGAAAAACGATAACAAGCTAGATCCACAGAGTCCACAAAGTTGGAGAAGGTAATGAGAACTTCACACAGTTTGTTTCAAACCATCCATGTGACCAAATGAGATTACACTGACTACAGACTTACTGTAGGAACCCATCATACAGGTTTGGAAGCAGGTTGCCATCTAGTTTTACTACCACTACCATGCAGGGACAGAGAGCAGCAGAGGGGAAGCTCAGCTCAGCTCAGACACACTGCCTGCTCCACTGCCCCCTGCTGCCCCGGCCCTGCACATACCCTCCACTCTACTCTGCTGTCATTCCACCTTGCACACAGTGAAAGAAAAACACTTTTCTTGGAGTCACAGCACATTCCAAGCAAAAGTAAATATACGAGCGGCGTGGACTTTACGAAACAAAGCAGTGAAAGCAAAGATGATACAAAGCAATACAGCGCAAACATAGGAAAACGGTACAATGCAGTAATAGAAGAAGTGACTGATTGAATACAAGAAATTCAAGTATTTCAGCAGAATCACAGTATTGTATTAGCAGGGATTACGTTGGGTACAGGATGTGGGTATAAAGTTACTGGTGGCTCATGCTGTATCTCTGAGTCACAAAGTCCACGACTCACTGTGACCCTCCAGTATAATCATGTCAAGGTAACAAGGCCCTCCCTTCTCTCCAAACTGCCATTCTTCTTCTCCGCCGCAATCACAAGCACAACAGTTGCATTCTGAACATCCCACAGCAAACCCACATTCCCGTCTCAGCCGTGTCAAACCGCAGCCTAGCTTTCCGCATCCCGTCGCCTTGTTAAGAGCGTGTCACCTCCGCCGCCAAACCTGATTGACGGGTGACAAGGCGGCTGCCTCGTACATGCCAACTATCCCGCGTCTCGTCAGCGCGCTTGTCCCATAGCGTCTCCATATGGGTTGAGCTCCTGCAGCGTTGCTCAGGATTGTTCCACGCCACATGGCACAGCTGTGTGAGGCTCACAATGAGGGCGCAACAAGCTGTTGTGACTGCTCCGGAGGCTTGCTGTTCATTCAGATAAGATTTTTATGACATTGTTAGATGGTAGAGAGGCAGAAAAAATGGACGAGAGGCTGGGCATGGCATGAGTCTTGAGCTTGATTTGAACCCACAATGCCATGTGTACACGCTATACATTTTGAGCCACCTAAACGTCCCTCTGGAGGGCGGTTCTGACTGTTACAGCAACAATGTCACACTCAGAAATACCATATTCCATGGCTGTGGCTGCTGTCATAAGTAGAGAAGACTGCAGAGCCGAGGCTTACATGCGGTAGTGTGTGAGGTAGCTCCCCAGGACATAGAGGGTGTCTCTCTGAAAGAAAACTCTACAGCACATCAAACCTGTCACTATTAGCCCTCACATTCACAGAAATGATCCACTTCACCTCAGGTTAGGAGGGAGAGAGAGAGAGGGAGAGGGAGAAAGAGAGAGAGAGAGAGAGAGAGAGAGAGAGAGATGAGGAGCAAAGGCGAGTAAAGCAGCAGAGTGCATTTAACAGCTGGTCTTTTGAAGTGATAAGCATGAAGTTGAAATCCCAGTGCTCCCAGGCAGTCCACACTTCAACCTAACTCTCCCTTGCTTTTTTCCTCCATTTCCATCTCCCACTGCTCCCATCTCAAACATCTTTTTGCTAGTCTCCCTTGCCTCCTCTACACGCTCTTCCTCTCTACTTTTCTCTCCCTTCATCTTCATATGCATCTCCGTCTCCCCACACCTCTCCCTCTCCAACCCCCCCCCCCCCCCCCCCCCCACACACACACACACACTCCATCCTCAAATCACCTCTCACTTCACCCAACCACTGTTTGTTTGGCCAGCTATCCGTCTGTGTACAGACAGCTTTAACAAATATCACCGGTAAAGGGGTGTTTCCACCAGACATCGGGTTGAAATCAGAGCTGACAGAGGGAGCAGATGGTGATATTTTCCCGATGACATGTTTTGGCTTCTCCAGCGATTCTCCACTACCTAGTTCCATCCATCCCTATCCGTCTCCCTCTCCCTCATCGTACTCGCGGCCCTACGCGATAGATTAGACAGCCTTTAGTGAAGTTTACTGCCTTGTGAGGCGCCTGCTCCCTCCTTTCAGCCCAGAGTCAACAGCGTTACGCAACACAAGCCGCTGGCAAACGGTTCTACACAGACACAGGAACCGCCTTTCATGCAAACACATTAATTGAACGGGGCTCGTTCTGTTCCAAAACTCATAAAATAAAAACCTTTTCCTCCTGTTTTTGCAGTAAATCATTAAGTGGTGATTACTTATTCATTTCATTTTGATAAGCTTGTTTGTATTGCGCGTCTCGGAGACATAAGCAGCCATTTAGGTTGCGAGAGATCTTGGGGAGAAAAGACATCAAGTCGCTAATCAACGGGGATATCCAATCCCCCCAGGAAAGAACAGTGACAACCCTTTTATGGAAACTGCATCTTTCACATTCTCCTCATGCATACAAAGCGGCTCTTTCCCCAGCTAGAGTTTCGGCTGTTTATTCAGTAGAGTAATCCAGCTCCCTGAGAGATCAGCAGAGGTCTATATGTTCTGTATTCAGTCAGAGAGCCTTGAGCGGCTAATAGGAGGACAACATCAGATCCTCTCCCGCCAACTCTCTCCCTCTAATACGCCATTGTCCTCACTCACTTCCTTGTCATCACAGATCGTTGTCTGTGTGTCATGGCACAGACATATCAACTTCCCATCATACGGCAGGTGGCTGGCTCCATTCCTATGTGTGTGTGTGTGTGTGTGAGTGTGTCTGTGAGCACACTCAACAGGTTAGCTGCCAATCCAAGAGAAAAATCCTGTTCCCTTGCCCAGATCCGCACACTTCCTGTCATGTGTCAGTGTGCGCACAGAATGAGTCCAAAGACAGCAGACTCTGTTCTGCATCAACAACTGTGGATGACGGCCATCTCTCCCAAATCACACACAGACACACACACACACACAAATATAGACAAATAAAGTGTATACTCACAGGCAGTACTTTGCCCACACCATTAGCTGTCATTGTTGACTGTATATGTGCTTTGAAGTTATAGTTTCCCATGCACTGCTTCAACAGATTCCTAATCTGACCTCAGACTATAACTCTTGTCTGTTGTCTCATATAAACACAACATCTAAAGGCTTTGTCTTTCCCAGAAGTTCAGCAACTGCAGCCCAGCCCTCTAGCTTGTGTGGTAATCACCACTGACACAAACAATGTGTGTACGCATGTCTGTGTATGCGTGTGCACAAAGCATTCCTGAAAATTTGCGCTTAAGATAAACAATGTGTGTTTACATGTGCGTGCCAAAATAGCAATTATAATCCATTTATGTTCACTAACCTTAAAAGCAATCCTTAACTAGATAATGCCAATTTGGAGATGTGTCCATTCCAGGAACATTTTCTTAAATCATATGAAAAGAGAAAGAGCCATTATGGTATCAAATGAAAAGGAGAACACGGGTTGGGAAGCAGCTGAACAATATCCTTGGGAGGTGGTTTCCATGGCGATGACACATTCTCTCTGCCTGCTTGTCCCCTTGCTCATCTTTTCTGAGTGACCTGAGATTTTCATGTCTCACACATAGCACCCTCCTAATCTATTAGCAAGCCTGAGGAAGGCCACAGCCCTGAAAAGACAGGGACAGAAAGAGGAAGAGACAGAGAGAGTGCAGAGAGAGAGAGAGAGAGTGTGTGTGTGTGTGTGTGTGTGTGTGTGTGTGTGTGTGTGTGTGTGTGTGTGTGTGTGTGTGTGTGTGTGTGTGCGCGCGTGCAAGAGAGACAGCCTGATTGCTGTCACCCCTGGCAGTGAGACCTGGGGCAATGGATAATGGAGCAGCCATCAGCATCCTTGGGCCACTGTGTGGAGGTGCTGTGGGTTCAAATAAACACATCAATCAAAATGGCTGAGGCCTGACAGCAAGTATCCACAGCTCCTGCACTTACAAATGGGCTTCACCTCGCTTTCAGAAGACAGGCATTTTTTTTTTTAGATGCAGGCTACTCTGGCAAATGCTACAGATTTGCAACATGTGACACTGGTTTGGACGGTGGACAGAGTCAGTCCTTGGAGAATCCTCCACCTGAATACTCACTGAAGTGGCACAGAGCAAAGCCACAACGCTTCGGGCCCATACAACATCTGACAGATCCGACAGAGGCAAAGCTGAGACACGTCTGTGGCAAAAAAAAAAGAAAACACAAATATTTCTCCACATTCTGCCTCTGCTGCTTCGGGCTTGCCAATACTACTCTTATTTAAAGTCTTTGCTCCGTTACTACGGCAACGACATGTGCCTCTCTCGCTCTCGTCTCCGCTGACGACGGACCGTAATTGTGCTCTTCTTCGCCTTATCTTTTCATTCTCTCTCTCTCTCTCTCTCTCTCTCCTCTCGGCAGACGGTGGTGAATGTCAAAGCGGGGCCAGAGTCCCCTGTCCTCTGCGGTGCTGAGTGAACGCTTCATGGAGAGGCCGGGCACTCGTGCGTTCATGTGGCGGTGCCGTCCGCAGGCTCGGTGGGGGGGATAAGATGCGCACCATGTGCACGCAATTTCATGGGTTCAAGAGTGGCTCAGGACCTTTGTTGCATGTCATCCCGTCCCTCACTTGTGTATTATTTTTAGCCGTTACTCTCCGTCCTGTGCAGTCCAGTGACGCAGAAAGGGAAAAAAACCTTCAATAACAGTAAAAGAGACCTAGGGTGTGGAATAGTGCTGAAACGATTAGTCGATTAATCAATTAGTGGACGGACAGAAAATTAATCGATTAAAATTTTTATAATAGATTAATCGTTTTAGTCATTTATCAAGTAACAATACCAAATATCTGCTAGTTACAGCTTCACAAATGCTAAGATTTGCTGCTTTTCTCTGTTTCATATCATAAAATTAATACTTTGTGGGTTTTTGGCTGCTGGTCAGACTAAGTCAGCAATTTTAAGAATCACTTTGGGCTCTGGCTCTTATGATGGGCATTTGTCAGTATTTTAATGATTAATCGATTAGTCCAAATTGAAAATAATCATTGGTTGCAGCCCTAGTGTAGAGGCAATGTTTATCCCAAATATATACCTGTAGCAGTAACTTATTAAAAAAGAAGATAAACCATCTATGCCAAAGAGAAGGGAACTGACCTGGAGATACAGCAATGTTTTATTTCTTCTCTCTACAATATGAATCTTTGTCTTGGGACTCTGGCTGTGCGCCTGCTGAAGATGGATTCCAAGATTTCAGGATGTGCTTTGGGCTTCAAGCTCCTAGACATCTGGTATTCTACTGAGGCCATGGGAGCGCTTTGTGAATGTTGTCTTTCTTTTCAACATCAATAGAACAGCTTTTTCCGCCAATAAAGCATCATGGGGAAAAAATTGCATAAGATTAGTCCCCTGATTGAATCTTCTCAGCGCACAGCGGTTTCCTTGTCTGAGGACCTTTCACCTTTGACCTGGAAGCAGACTGGAGGTTAAAGAAGCAAAATGGATTTCTTACTGTTACATCCATCATTCGATCCACAGAGACACAGTCGGGGGAAACCAGATGAAGGAAGAAAGCTAATTAGACTCTTGAGAGGCAGCTGTAGTATAAAGTTATACAACCTGTCTCATGCGAGTTGGAGTTTGAGTTGCCATCACAGCTAATGCACAGAGAGCAACTTTAACACAGGACAGGTGGGCAACAAGGACTATTTTTGAGGAAGATCATTTGAATGGAAACTTAAACTTGTTATCCATGTATTGTTTACACATAACCATAATTACAGCCCCTGTCACCCACCTCTGATATACAGTGTACTTCTCCTGCCTGAAGTCTAAATAACTGGGGCAAAGTGGTGCTGCTTTGTTCCGTCCCGAGAAGAAGTCCTAAATGGCTAAATCAAAGGTAATGGCTGTTTACTCCAGTCCGCCGTGCCACATAAGGCTCTCAGTGCAGCGGTGGAAGGACACAGCCGAGCCACTGTAATCACACAAATGGTAGATCAGAGCAGAGTAGTGACCAAGGACAGAAAGAGAAGAAAAACTGAGGCAGGAGACAAACCTTAGAACTGTTATGGCAATGTAAAGAGAGAGAAGCTACCTACATTATGTGACCATCCATGTTACACAGTGTATTCACCTAAATACACCTCCATCTTATAACACATATTCTAACAAAGTAAACAACTACACAACACAACAACCAACACTACATGAGTATGTGGTGGTGATTGGGCCATCAATTTATGAATGGACAAAGGACAACTTCAAGGTGACAGCTGCCACTCCACCAAAAAATCTTGCCACCCCAGATGTGGAGGTCAGCTGATGTTAAAGTGATTCCTAATGTTCTTCAGCACAATCATTTTGTTCCGATATTCATTATTGCCATATCTCCACTCTGAAATATAAAACCTCTGCAGCCTTGTGGTGAACCGAGCCAACAGAACTGTGTCTAATTCTGGACTTGATTTTGGGTCTTTTGGTGCCATTTCTTCTACGAGTTCCCTACCAAAAGGCAAGTGATGCAAATTCACACATATTTGAGAGGCTAAATATAAAATTGCATAAATATCTATAGAAATTCAGACATAGAAAGACAATCAGTTATGAATTTGGACATGAACAAAAAGCTTAAACCCTTAGATTCCATTTTGTGATATTTGTGATATCTGTAAAATTGTGAATATCTATGCAAATGTGAACTGAATTAAGTGTCTGGAATTGAACAAGGCTTTTGCATCTCAAAACTACATGTGACATCATCCATTTACCATCCAAGATAAGGTGAAAGCGAGAGGCCTACTCAAAGACAAATGGGGCATGATTAATTTATGAGAAACTTAGATGAAAACAGTACAGGATGAATTCTATTCCTTATTGATTATGAGTGGTTGTTTGCATGCTGTCTGGAAGTAGATACAGTTACGCTACATCAAAGAGATGAGCTCAATTTCCCATCAAGGAAAAAAAGGTAATTTTTTATGCTGCAACTTGTCGCTAGCTTAAGGAAAACATTGTGACTATGACATCAAATTAGTCGTAGCTAAATGTTAAGTTGTCAAACTGTTAATGTTAATGTTAGCTAAGGTTACCAAGGCAGCCCCATATCTATCTCTTTGTTGGTGCTGACTGGTGAACATTGTTCAAATCATGTGAAATATAACTAAATGCTATTTGAAGTAGAATGTTATTTCTTTGATATTAAGCGGTTTCAACTGTAATGATTGAATTTAAATCCATGTAGTTTGGGGGCCTTTAGGTTCCTGTTATCTACTTTCTCTCTACTACAATAAACTTTACAAAGCCTCCTCAGACCCCCGCTGTCTCCCAGACATTACAAGGTTTTGTCAAGCTACCTTTATCCTTCCTCTCTCCCTCTTTTAGTGAACTCAAGTGTGGATTCTTCAGAACCGGAAGTCTGCGAGACGAGCAGCAGTGGCCACATGCATTGCACACACACACACACACACACACACACACACACACACACACACACACACACACACACACACACACACACACACACACGGTATAGCACGCTTAATGGGACTGTGTCCTTGTGTAGTGTTGCTCTACTGTGCTTTCAGTGAATAAATAATGATAAATATTATATTGTGGTAAAAGCACTCTATCCTTCAATACACACAAATTACACTCAAGTCTTTTGGAGAAATACTCCCAGTTGAAATTGTATAACATGTCCTTTTAAAACAGTAATAATGCAGTGCTTTCAGTTTAGATAGCCTTTGCGCCCTGTGCTAGTCTAGCAGTACTGTATGACTTCTTTGACTGCTAATAGTCCAGTATTTTTCTTTCCAAGGTTTCCCTGACTTGTTTCTTTTGCTCTTATTAACACTGATTATCGTTTAATGTGTAAAAAGGGCACACAGTTAATCCATGCATTACATTCAACCAGAGACTACAGTGTATTATACAGTGTTATTTGGCTTGAGAGAAGAGTAAATCAGATATGTGGTAATGTGTCTCCCACTGATGTCACTGGAAGACACTCTTATGAAATTCTGTGGATTTATTTAATGAGTCATAGTCAGGGCTATTATTGGGCAAATATAGATTCCTAGTTAAGAAGCTTGAGTTACTTTCTACAGTGAATACGGCTTCTTAGGAATTCATATTAAACAAAACATGCCATTCAAATATCAAGCAATATATCAAATGATATTGTCATTTTATCTATTAAATGATATATTATTGGTTCAAACATCACGTGACACAGCCACCCATATATGTGTTCTTGCCTCTGCCACCCCATGTATAAAACTGGACACAAGTCAAAATAGTTGTAGGACTTTATAGAAAGTGAAAAAGTCAATATTTGACATGTGCAGCAGTTGGGCATCTGCCTCTCCAGACAGTCAGACAGCAGCATGCGGAAGTTCACAGCTTGGTCAGAGTAGTGAATCCATAGCAGAGATTAACAAAGCTAATCTTCCACTGGATAATACCATGAGTGGATGACAGAGGAGGATGAAAAAGGGAGGTGGAGAGGAGTTGGAGGAAGAAGGATCAAGACATTTAGGGAGACACGGATTCCAAAAAGAAAAATGCAGCCTCATGGTACGAGAGTGTATTTGTGAATGGAGGCAGGCAGGCAGCGGCTGAGTGTTCTGGGCCGTGGGAGTCGCAGAGGCCAAATCAACATGTCACAGGCAATTAAGCGGAGCCCTCGAACGACCCACGGAGAAGCTTTCCGGTGAGCGGCGCGGCGGCAGAAGGGTCCGTCTGGACGGAGAACAGAAGCGAGGCCGAGGCAGCAGCCGCTCAAAGACGAGCGAGGACCGGATGATTTAGCCTTTTCATGCGTCTCCTTCCTGGAAATAACTTCATCTGCGTCTTTGTCCCTCAGTCCGTCTGTCTGTCAGTCAGTTCTCCATTTGTTTGCCTGTATAACCACAGTCAGCACTGCCGCAGACATATTCAGAATCTGGGGCAGGAGAAAGTTATGATGTGGGAAAATTAAAATGGGCTCCTTTAAATTTATTCTGGTGAAATTGGCAGCTTTCACAGCTGAGGGTTTTTTGAAGGCGATGTTATGCTGCACATTCTGTCCCTGCAGCGTATGGTGGGCTGAATAAAATACTGTAAATTAGTAGGTTAAGATCTTAAAATCTGTTGGATTAAGCTATACAATAGTTCACATAACACGTATAGCCGTGAGATTATCATCCTGAAAATGTGGCAGCCCTGAGAGAAAATTTGAACGGCATTGCGCTATAGCACACAGCTTCAAGTAAGGACCTATTTCGCTGCCGAGTCATCTTTCTTAAGATGTTAATTTGCAACTGTGAAAGTGAGTATGTGTTGAGTGTGTGTCTGAAAACACTGAGGAGGTGGTGGGAAGCAGTGGACCAGGGGTTAATTAGAAGATATCATCTCCTCTCAGCGTGTCCTTCTGCTAATAGCCGCTCTTCCGAAACCACAAGTTGAAACACACACAGGGACGAACACGCCCACTCACACTGTCAGAAAGGGAAGCAGTAAGAACCTTCCTTCCACTGTTTCATACAATATTGTGCCAGCACATACAGCAGCTAAGAGGACTATAAATATTTGCTGGCATTCCTCTCAAACACAGTTCTATTTTCTGCTGGCGTGGGTCAACTATAATAGTGTGTAAACCTCAATATCAAGCACACAATGTAAAATTACCTGCAGAGCAATCACATCGCCTTAAGTCCTAATGAAATCTTTAACAAGGTGAATGCAAAGTCCTTCCTCGCAGCAGTGGAAGGTCCTCAAAGGCCCGGCCATCATGTCGGCTCCTCCACATTTAATTATGTTTTTTAGCACTTCAACCTCAAGTGGCTCAGCGCAGCCGCGTCCTCAGGGAGCTCCGCACAAGACCTGCACAGACGGGCTGACTAACAACACCAGCTGCTGGCGTGTGTGTGTGTGCGTGTGTGTGTGTGTGCGTGTGTGTGTGTGTGTGTGTGTGTGTGTGTGTGTGTGCATTGTGGGTTTGTGTGTACCTACAGGAGCGCACATCCTTGCATGTGTGCTTCGAGAAGAAAAGGAGAGACTTGGAAAGAAAGAGCGAGAGAGAAACAAGAGGCAGAGAGCGGAAAACACCTGCAGTTCTACAGGTATTACAGCAGTAATTATCCATATTGAATCTTGCCAGAACACAGGAAAAACTGTCAGCAACACCGGGAAACAGAAACAGTCTCCTGCTCTGGTCTCAAACTGCTTAATTTCCAGATCACAGGGAACAACAATTTACTACATCTATTACAGTGGTTCAAGAATTAAGTTTGCCGAGTTTGAGAAATGTTTTTTTCTGAATTCCAAGAGGCTAGAGGAGAAGTGGAGTGACATATGTAAAGCAGGCTAGTCTGCTGACACATTACATTTATACCTTCATGAAAATAGCTCCCAGAACAGTGAGAATCCTAATCCGCCTATGTGTTATCTTCCCTCTCCAGCTTCTGCTTTATAGACAGGCCAGGGCACCTGTTTGGCCTCAGAACATCTACACCAGGATGAACGTAGGCGTGTGTGTGTGTGTGGAGAGGGAGAGAGAGGGAGAGAGAGATGTATGCATTTGTGTACATCCTGGAGAATACACAAATATGTCTGGGGACAGAAATTTTGCCAATATTGTGCACTGGCACCTATAAAGTCTGCATGATAACCCAGACCAGCCTCTCAGATGTATTTGCCTGACGCTGCTTCCATTCCAACTAAATGAAACCAACCTGTGCTCACAGCTCCTACACCCAAGTCACACAACAGGTAAACAACTCCCTTTCCTGATAATTCAGCGTTTCATGCCTTCTTCACGCTGCCCCAAGGCTTTCTGGGTAATTAACATGACATTTCCATTTGCAAGCCCCCAGGCGCAGCAATCTGGAGGGGACTGATTTGGACAGTAGGATCCACCAAATGTTTGTCCAATGTTTCCCTGCCTCGGGGTTGAGAAACATATTTGGAAATATTTTTAAACACATCTGCAGAATTAAAGCAAACAGTATTTTTTGTTATTAGAGATAGTATTACCTGTTTTCAGTGTTAGGTAAACAGGCTGCCTGCTACCTGCCACCTTAGCCAATTCGCTTCAACTACCTCCAGGTGCGAGAATACGGTTATCAGAGGTAGAAAAATATGGAATTTGAGAAAAAACAAAGCTCGACTAGTAGTGCTCCGTTGAATCAGCAAAGACGGGCACATGAATCGGGCTCTAATGTCTGTGTCTAGCCTGGAGGCTCTGTTAAAAGTTGCTGCTGCGGCGGTCAGTGTTTGATCTTCCTCTCTACAAAGCCCGGCGATGCTCTCTCGGCACCCAGCAGCACTGTGGCGGCTGTTATCAAACCCCCGAACATCAGAGGAGAGAGCGCCAGTCTCTGCTGTCCTTGACTCCAACACAGACTTACTGAAGGACAAAGCCTTCGGTGCCCTCTCTGCTTTCATGAAAAATACATGGTACATCAAAAGGGTGTGTGTCACGGCGTTCGGTGTGTGTGTGTGCGTGCACAGACACACCGAGATATTCATATAAGATATTCATATAAGCTATATTACCAATGCGTGTGTAAGTGTTAAGAGTGTCGGCACCTGTAGATTGGTGCGAATGTATGTTTAACTGCCTGGAAATGAAAGTTACAGCTGGGTTCAGTGGAGTGTTTTAGTGTTAATGTCACACCCTGCTCATGTAAAGTCCCATATTTAACATGGGTGGAAACCAGCAGGCTACACTGGAAATAAAGCTTAAGAGATACGATCACCAAGAAAACAACCACAGCTAAACAGAGAGTATGCATTTCCCACAAACAAGACAAGACTTGTGTCCTGAATACCAAAACAAGGTTAGTTTTTCTACTTCCCCGTCTGCCAACCTGTACCAGAGCTTATTTTATTCTCGACGAATACATAATCCGCTCCCTGCATGCCTTATCAAACACCCCAGACTTAAATAAGTCTGACCGCATTATTTGCCAAAGCTGAGAACTGTCAGGAAACTTTTTTCGAGAAGCATCACTTCGCTCTCCAAGTCTTTGACACTCCTTGTTTTTTCTTTTTTGTTACCTTGATTTATCTACCCAAACACAATTTCTCCTGAGCGTGGAAGGCCACAGAGCATGAGCAAAGTACCTATGAGCACATCGCCAAAGTGGATTTGGTCGGAGACAAATGATTTTGTGTGGAGGCTTGGTGAAAAACAAAAAAAAAAAAAAGGCCAGAGAGCAGCCAGCAAGAGTTAAAGATGTGTTGCTCTTTGAAGAAGCAGCTGACTAACGCTGAATTCTAAGTAGAGGAAAGTTCTGCTTTTTTTCTTGAGGTGCTAAAAGAACAGTTGTGTTGTCTAAGAGGGCCAGATGGGCTGTGCTCTGTGACTAAACTCTGGGCATGCACACGCACACGCACACACACACACACACACACACACACACACACACACACACACACACACAGACACACACACACATCTCTGCTGGACCCTTGAGCTGATCAGCATTCAGAGTAAACACTAAGCCGTTTCCCCTCTCCTCTTTCCCGGCGCTCCATCCCTCCTTTCTCCATTTTGCTGATGGGTCCGGGGGGAAGACAGGAATCACTGCCGTTTATCCCCTTATTCCTGAGGGGAATAACGGAGGCTCAGCAAGTGGGAGGGAGAGAGCGAAGGTGGGAATGATGCCGAGCAGAGGGGCGGAGGGTTGGATATTGGGCTGTTAGCAAACATGGCAGCGGAGAGACCAAATGCCCCCTAGACGATACCGAGCTTACAGTTTCATCTCTTATTCCCTCACACAGACTAAAAGGTAACGTTGCTGTGACTGCTGCTCTCACTGAGTTGGACATGCAGTTCAGAAAATCAATCCTGTTACTATGCTTTGTCAAAATATGCGAGCAACACAACGTCATGCCAAATAACATGATACTGCACAAAACCAGGTTAGAAATTTAATCCCATATCACTTTCACTTTTGGAGTGAAAAGGCATGATTTGAGTTTCACACTGACTGCTTTGAGTGCCTGCAAACTCAGATAATGTGCTTACTTTGAGGTCTGAATTACCAAATGACTCATCAATAAAAGTGTGTGTGTGGGTGTGTGTATGTGCCTGAATGAAAATGAAAATGTCTGTGCCTTCTCACGACACTATGTGTGTTTATTTGATTAGTGATAAGGATCCCCGTTAGCTGTATACAAAAGTAGGGCTGTGCAAAAAAATCGATACGGCTGAGTATTGCAATATTTTTTTCCATGATACTGTATCGATTTTCCAGCCCCTCGTATCGATACATTAAAAAAATTACATTTCCCTCAAATCCCTTTGAAGTAAATAGTTTTGACCCCATTTGTCTGCTGTGTTATCAATATAATGTTATGTTCATATTAGACCACCCAGGTGGTAAACAGCAAGTTGTATTTTCAGCTCTATTTTTAAATTTTCAGTAAATTATGTAGAGTATTGCAATGTGTCGCAATATGTATCGTATCGCAATGTATACGTATCGTATATCATGAGGCCCTTGCCAATACCCAGCCTTATACAAGAGTGTCAGCTATTCTTCCTGGGGTCCCACTAAAACGCAATATACATCCAAAACAAATGCACAAAATTTAAAACTAGGATACAATAAAATAAAAAAAATTAGGACCACTTTGTCATGGGCCACAGCATGAAAGACAAGCACAAATATGAATAAAATAAATCACAACAATGACATATCAAAAGGCTAAGGAGAAGCTCAGACAAAAGTGTGAATGAAATACATCTGCATGGATACAACAATACAAACTAGTAGAACTAAAAAAAAAAAAGCATTTGACCTTCTAATCAAATGTCTTATGAGTACGCGTGTAACGTCACTGGCACGCGCAGTGAGGCTGAAACACTCCACCATATGCAGGAGGGAAGAGGCCTCTTAAGAACACCTGTGCTCCACTTAGTGCCGAGGCTCTATTGTGATCTGATGAGGCCTGTGAGACAGGCGGGCCGGAGACACATTGTCTTAGCACCTCGCTTTGTTCCAGTGCTGGAAAAAAGCAACTGTATCTGAGAGCACTTCACTGTGATGCATGATGGGAGTGGAGTGCAGGTCCAGAGAGAGAGAGAGAGGAGAGAGAGAGAGAGAGAGAGAGAGAGAGAGAGAGAGAGAGAGAGAGAGAGAGAGAGAGAGAGAGAGAGAGAGAGAGAGAGAGAGAGAGAGAGAGAGAGAGAGAGAGAGAGAGAGAGAGAGAGAGAGAGAGAGAGAGAGAGAGAGAGAGAGAGATGGGAGGGGGGGAAGGCCCAGAGCAAATGAAATGATCAACAGGCTGCCATGACTGACTGACTGGGTAAAGACGTGTATCATAATGTTACAATATTGACGACTTTCTTCATTATCATCAGCAAATCAATTGCGATAACAGCTAATCCTCATAAATCAACACAACCACCACCAGTGCAAACAGGAGCCGTGACAGGTTGGCTGAGGCTTATTTTTTGGGGAGGATTTGGGAGTTTCAGAAATTTTCTGTGAAAGCTTAATTCCTTGACTGGTGAGAGACCTTTCTAAAGCAGCGGAGAGCACGAATAAAGGTGATTTTAGAGAGACTACAATGCTATATGTGGTTTCAGACACAGAGGGAACAGCAGATCAAACCTTGACCGGTCTCATTAGATGCAAGGCTGTTCAGTCCTGTCCACAGGCAGCGCAGGAGCCAATCATTTGTTTGTGTGAGAAGCATCGCAAAGCAGACTTCATTTCTCTGCTGTTGTGGCCAGACTGACACCAGTGGCGTTAAAATATTAACTCCCGGTTTGTAGTCTGATGACTGTGTGTCGACAGGACACACAGGGTAACTTTCCTCACCCCTGTGCACCCCGACTCCCCCGCCCCATCCTCCCCCACCCGGCCCAAACACCATGACAGCCGCGACAGCCATGACACTTCCTCGTGACAGCACTCTCATTAGTGTCAGCAACCAATCACCTTCAACAAAAAACACCAGAGGAGACAAGAGAATGAGGAAGAAAGGCGAGAAAAGGAAGGAAGGAATGGCACGGAATTATCTGCAATACCTTAACAGAACGAAGAAGAGGTACGGGACAAGCTTCAGGCAAAGGTGAACAAATGTGACAGAGTCGAAGAAGTAGGTTAAACTCATTCCTACAGTGAAAGCACCATCATTTGTCTAAATCAAGAGCTTGCTTTTCAGTAGAGTGTAACAGCTGATGGCGGGCAAAGGAGCTGTGGGTTCAAGACTCACTCCTAGCTGGCGCACACACACACACACACACACACAGGCAAAACAGTACAGAGTGTTCACACAAACACCGCCTCTCATACTGTGTTATTCAAGGTTAAAGAAATGGTAAATAGAGTCCGTCTTCAGTCCAGTGTGGGCTGAAATGTTGTCTTTCAACTTGAGGAACAATAAAGGTACGCAGAGTGCGGGCGCTACTTAACATTTCTTTGGATTAGACTTCAGCCCGGCACCAATAAATGATTTGCGTGTGACTCAGCTTCATTGCGTTATTCAATATACTACATACTGAGTGGACTGAACAGCAACAAAAATCCCAACAATTTCAACATGTGAGTCCACTGTCCACTGTTTTTTCATTACTGAGACATTTGTTAGCAATATGTGAAAATTCACACACACACACACACACACACACACAGACACCCCAATACATTTCAAGGTGTTAATACACTGTTAATGTGTGCTTCACGTGGTTTTGTGAATGCATGCAGTGTTCTTTCAACCTGCAGGCAGAATAGACTCAGTGTGACTGTGTTACATAAACGCTGGGAACCCAGTAGAAGACTTTTATTATGCAACAATTATTCTCCATCACACATAACAGATTTAAACAGATGACTTGTGATATGTCACAACCTCTAGAACCTCTAATCTCACAGGAACTTGTGTGATTCAACATTCATTAATATGCACTGAAAGATTTTTAAATATCTGTAACTATCTGTTTTTTTTGTTGTTGTTTTAAAATACAAACTCCACAGTGTCAAACCTTGCAAGGCAACATGTTTTGACGGATTATTTCCTGGTGGAGACTTCAGTTCCTTCTTATGGGTGTCAGATGATTGACAGTAAGCAGAACGTAACGTAACGCACGCACTGATATGAAAACACTCAAGTCGGGCACAATGAAATAACAGTAAAACCAACTCCGACAAAACCAAATTAAGACTTCATGTTTGCTGTGATGGATTATGCAGCTCGGGCAATTTGTGTGGAAGTTGTTTTTCATACTGCACAAGAATGAATGGCAGCAAACGGTTTCTCTGAAGGGAGGAAAACGAGCGCTGATATCCCCAACTATGCTGTGTGCAGACACCACCGGGAATGATGTAAAGAAGAAGGAAAAGCTAGACGATTGGAAAAACAACTTAAGACAAAAAACCTATTGGTATTATCCTTTAAATAGGTACGCATCAATATCATTGATTTAACTTTTTAAATGTAACAGTTCCGCATCGCCTCATTGTAAAAAAACAGTTCTCATTAGCTGTTGGCGGTCTCCACTCTTGGAATAAATCTTTGATCCCCACACACTTGTTTGGGACCTGTGCAGATGTTGGGTTGTAAATATCAAACATGTTCGATATTAAACGGGCGGATCAGATCAATCAGTGTGGTTAAAATTGAATCTGTAAATCTCTCATGCTACCAGGTAATCTGTGCTGATCATCGGTCCCAACCAAGCCAGGGCAAACAGGATGGGTCAATATGGAGTAAATCGGCCCGATCCTCTAGTGTGCCCCCAGCCTGAGAGACAGTGCGGTTTCTTGTCTGATTTGACCCGTGAACCCTTGACCCTTACCTGCTTGTCCTTGTCCTTGGCCTTCCCACCTGACACCCGAGAGGAGGTGACATCACGGGGGATGACAGAGATTTGGTGCAGTGGCATGTTCATCCCAGCAGAGCCGACCAGGGGCGCTCACACACACACAGTCCTGTCCCGCCGCCAGAGCAACGGGCATGATGGTCTGAACTGCTACACCTGGCCCACGCTGCCCTAGAGAGGACACACAGAGGACAGGGAGAGATTAGATATGAGAGAATATAATCACATTCAAATAAGCTATACAAGCAGACTGTATATCACGGCGGTCAGAGGGCTGAAATGAAAATGAAAGTCCGCGATAAGAAATAAGAAATGAAAGTCATAAAGCAGAGTGGAACAGCTGCATATTGAACACTTGTGTGTGGAGCCACTGCTATCATTTGGATACTTGATCACTTGAATGGCCTCTTGAACGACAACTAGGGTTCTTAAAACTTCGAACCCAAATTGAAAATGCAGATTATAGTCAGGATGTCACACTGGGACACAGTCTCAATAAAGCGTACCAGTACTTATCATGTTAAAGACAATTAAAGACATTAAAGACAAGCCCAGGAACCATTTTGGGTGCTGATGCACAATTTAAGAAACTTTGGTCGACTGTACAGTTATCAAACCACCAAAGGCACAGTTGTCCTTTCCCTCCCATGATTTCCATGAGTAGAAGTGTGTCTCAGAATAGAGTGTAATAATTTATTGCAGAGATGATCCCATTAGTGTGTAATAAATCATTACAGAGGTGATTCTGTGTGTGCGGGAATTTACTTTCTTTATGGACCTGGACATTTAGGGAGGCTAATTCGACAAAAGAGAGCACAGTGGTGTGAGGTGTTTCTTCGATAGAGACGCAGTATGACTGTGAAAACAGAGCCAGCAGTATGGGGCTTGGAGTTACACAAGAGCTTTTACAAATGGGCTGTTTTTACTTCAGTTAATGCAGCCATCTGTACTGCCACTGACAGCAATTAAGCCTTAGCCCCTTCTCGACACTAGGCTGAGTGTGTGTGTGTGTGTGTGTGTGTGTGTAAGTAAACCCTCAAGCTGTACAGTATGAAAATGACAGGATTAAGAAACCAAAAAGCAGGGAGATGGAGGGAGGTCAGTGAAATGGCAGTAATCAGAAAGCAGCATGAGTGAAAAAAGGCTTTGGACTGAGAATGCCACACATGTCATCTGGTGACGGAGGGGAAGCGCTTCAGTACCAGACCACCACAGTTCAGTTCAGCCCTTATCACTCCACTATCTCCGCTCTAAATAAGGCCTTATTACAATGGAAAGGCAATCATACACCTGTATGAACTCAGACTGTGGCGGCTTCACTCACGCACACAGTCAGCTGTCACATCAGCTGCTACCGCAACAGCTGGCAGTCTCAGCTCAGTGCCAGTAGAGGGGAGGAGGGGAGGGGGGGGGTACCAGACAGAAAGCACCTTAGCACCCATCAACACATTTGTCAGTCAAACTAACAGACTGCACACCGGTCCTGGTAGGATCAGGGATGCAGTGGAGGGTAACAGTAACGGTTTACAGCTGCAAGACAAACTTAAGTAAAAAAAACTGTATAATTATTGTTTGTTCATAACATTAGTCACCGTTAAATACCATGACCGTTTATCCTAGTGGGTTGCTACAAGTTTAAAATGTGACACCATACAGACATACAAACTGATCATGATGATAAAGCTACCCACTTTTTCCTACAATAATACAGTACAATACAATGGAAATAACTGGAAATCTCAATGTAATGGCAGAGTAGAAGTCATAATGCAGGTGTCACAAGGAAATTGATGCAGACAGAGAGAAGACAACAGCAAACATCTCCAATTGTAATGTTTGACTGTATGCACTGTGTACAATACCTAATGAAGCTCCTTGAGAGTTGTGGGGTGGGAATAAGTAAAAAAAAAATGCAGTGAAAGCACATGAAACATCATCACATATGGATTTCGGATGCATCTGAACACAGAATATATTTCATCATGGCTGCTAGGAGCGTAACGATACTCCCCAGGAGGCTCCATCCAGAGACAGAGGAGCAAACTGCGTCTGTATATAGGTCACTGAAACATCCTAACAACCTCCCTTGACCTTCTCTGCCCCCATAGATACATGCAGAGAGGTGGATATAGTGGAAAAATGTGCCTGCGGGGTAAACAGTTGGTCCCCCCTTTGTAGATTCCCATCCAAACCTCATCTTTTTAGATTGTTGCTGAACCCAAACCTAAACATCAATTTTGTATTTTTAATGGCCTGTCATGACGCTCGCTCTGTTGGCTTTCGGCTGCCTCTGCTGTCAACACACAAAATGGTAAACATGAATAAAAACCCAGGATGGCCTATGTGCATCTGTAGTCACCAATCACTCCATCTCTCTTAATACCTAGCCCTCTTTTGACTGCATGTCTTCCTTCCTTCCCAAGTCATTACTCTAGATTTTCTTCAAAGTAGAGCAGATCTTGTGACTTGAATGTAAAATAGGTAAAGTAATTCAGTACCTTTGTTCATATTATCTCTATATCATCAGCCATTACACCACTACACTGCGACTTAATGAGCTATGGCTAAAAAACAGAGGTCAGTTTGATGAGCAGAGAGCACCCAGGCTCATAAAGAGTGTGTGTGTGTGTGTGTGTGTGTGTATGTGTGTGTGTGTTTTAGGCTAATCAGTTAAAGTAAATTAACAGGGGGACAAAGTTAACCCCAGAGGGCATCATCATTAAACATCTCTCTACTGTATTTCAACCACAAGCGACAGACTTCTTTATTGACTACAAAATATCTCTTGCCATTTCCTACGATGTGAAGTAAATAAGAGAGAGAGGAGAGAGAGAGAGAGAAAGAGAGAGAGAGAAAGAGAGAGAGAGAGAGAGAGAATCCAACACAAACAGACTCACTGAGCAGCATGAAGACAACATGCATGCCCTGCCCTATATGCACACACACACACACACACACACACACACACACACACACACACACACAAACCACACAAACCACACAAAAACAAACACATAGACCAGCTGTGTCATATATCTGTGCACTGCATTTGTAAAGCTGTGGTTCACATGACAGCGTTTGCTGCAGTGCAATGAAATAAACAACAGCATCCATCACACTGTCATCTCTGTCTGTGCGGTCAGCGACACACTGACGGTGCCTAAAGCGCCGCATACCGACTCTCTATCCTCCGGTACCGGAAAGCTAGTCACTTCTAAATAACAACCGTAGTAAAATCCTCCCACTCTTAATTGGCGTACTGTTTCAAGCCTAAGGTCTTTGTTGGACTGAGGGATTGCACTAATGGGCTAAGCAATGTGCCAGATAGGCAGCCAGGATTACTCCTTCCTCATATAAAACATTCCATTCATCCGATACCATGCATATTTTTGGGATTAATAAACACGGCTAAACTCGATCTGTCAATCAAGCTGTCAGAAGGTCCCTTGGATGTGAGATTTGGCTATTTCCGGCCACGCGTGTCCGCTGGGTAAGGCTGCCAGTCAAAGAGTTCAACGCAATAATATTAATACCTACAAATCCGGCAACTCTCCAACCAATCACAAAGCTCCCCGTGGTTCCAGTGTGACACTGACCTGTTGCTATGGCAGCAGCTCCAGGGGTAGGCGTGAGCTGTTACGGGAACGATGGCGCCAGATAAATGAAGGCGTGCGAACTGCCTGGTTCTCTGAAAGTTTCCTCACACTATGACAAGAAACACGAGCTTTACTCATCTATGTTGCCACACATCCATCAGAGGAGCATCCTGACCACAGCATCCACCCACAGAGAGGAATATTACTGTCAATTGCATTATTCCACTGAAGACCGTTCATGTTAACAAGAGACAATTTAGCTGTTCAATTTAGTCTTCCCCTCTCTCTCCCTCTGCCAGGTAAATCAAAGTCCTGTCTCATCTGCGTTCTGCTCAGCTGAGCTCTACTGTTATTCAGTTTGCCAAGAGGCCCCTCTCTGTCCCAGCTGTCAGATAGGACCTGATAAATGGCTGTGAGCCCAGTCTCCAGTCCTGATGCGTAACCAGGCAGAAAAACTCAGCTGTGTATCAATCAATCTTTACATTACTGCACTACAGCCATCGTCTATATCTAAAGACAGACTGGATTGCCGATTTACTCAAGAGGCCTTCAGCACAAATCAGGTTTATATTGTATCAAAAACCTTGGGTAAAAGCAAACACAGATGTAGTTCAGATTTCAAGTAAGTTAACCTCACTAAACCCGACCCGAGGGCCAACGCAGTCTTCATTAGTGGACATTCATGGCTGTCTCCCATAACCAGGGAGAAGAGAGATTGCCCTGACCCTTAATCTGTGATTTAATACAGAGGTTACAGCTTCATAGAGAATAATTTGGAAGATGAAGTACTGATTGGATTGTCCCAGCCACTGTAATAACATAGGCGGCTATGCAGTGTTCCTCATTAAGACAGTTCTTAAAAATTTTACTTCCAGTGAGAGATTTGCCGTTACATCTGGCCTCATGCATCGGTCAAATTGGCAGGTGCCCCTGAAAATGTAATTATTTCCCGCTTTGATTGCTGTACCCTCCAAGGACATTTCGCTTTTAAATCCTTTTACGAGAGGAAAGTTTTATAAGGGAAAATGCTACCGATATGCCTCCATGTTGGACGGATGCCTCTGCTGAACGGTACAAGTCAGAGTAGAAACGGGGGCATTAATTTTCTCCTGGCACAGATGTATGGCTGTGTTGGCAGCGATGATTGGACTCGCTGGTCTTAACGCCCTGCCAGAGCTAGCACTTCTTCCAGACAGAACACAGATTAACAGCGGATCAGTCAAACTTGATGGGCTTCGCTGATAAAGCCTGCCGCAGTTCTCTTCATCAAACATGCATGAACACACACACACACACACACACACACACACACACACACACATGCACGTAAACACATCACAGAGCCAAAATAAGGACCCAGGGACACAAGTTTTGGTTAAATTATCAGACAACTGTGTTAGACAATTCAACTGTCACTCACACAGTATATTCTACAAGCATGCACACACACACACAACTTGAAAACTTTTGATTTTTTTAATTTAGCACTTTTTCATAACATACTAGGAATAAATTATCATAATGTTTCTCATAAACTCATTGTCCTTTCAAATGCTGTAGTCTAATTTATCAGCGGCAGTGTGGTGTGAATATTACGGTGGCTTTCTTTCTGCCTCCTAAATGTCTCCACGCCCGTTCGCCTTTTCACAAGATTAATCAAAAGCATCTACAAACTTTAAGTTCATTGCATTCATAACACCACTGTCAACCGCCCCATTTGATTATATGCTAATGAGAGTCCGTTTTGGGTTTGATTAATTGTGAGGTTGGCGGAGTGAGCTTTGAACAGGCGTCTGGGGGGGTAAACAGCCTTGTTGGTGGGGAGCAGGGAAGGCCCGGTGCTCTTTACACACCTGCCAAATCCTCTGGGAATTCACCGGCAAGTCCCACAATGACTTTCACATTCGCACACTCTGTCTCACCTGCCGGGGAGGTGTGAAGGGCATACCAGAGCTGCAGAGAGAAAGACAAACAAGCTCCCACTAAGTAACTCGCTTCTCTCACACACACACACACACACACACACACTGAGGCCTTGCAATAGTTCCTCTGTGAAAGACTTCCTCTCCTGTAAATCTCAGTGGCAAAGGGAAGAGGACCTACTAACTTACATGTTTCATTCTCACTACCACTACCAGAATAGACACAGTGGCTTTGGCCTGGATGCACAGAAATAGGCCATTCAAAGTTTAGTTATATACACTTTGGATTTGTGCACTGTGTCACTTGACTTAGGTGTAAATCTTCCAATGAATCTTTGCTGAATTCCCCAAGTCCACAGTAACCGGACAGAGGGAGCCCTAATCTATAAAACACCAAAGATAGTAAGAAATCATGAGCTGCTTTCCAACCTTCCCCTCGCTATCAAATTCTTAACAGGCCCCCGAAGAAAATCTTTAATGTTTAAGTCTTCTGTGTCACAACTTACGCCTGTTTAACAATATTTTTTTGTATCTTTACATCAGAATCTGATTACTTTTACTTCCTGGAAAATGTGTTTTTAGCAATTTCCTCATCGTGTACTAGTCAAAGATTTCTGAACATTTCTGTCCCTCCCATCATATACAGCCTGCAACTTCACCACATAAAAAAAGAAGAAGCTGAATTACAGATGCCATTTCCTTGTAACTTCAAACATGGAGCATGTTTGCACTGTGAAATATCATTGTGCAAAGATGAAGAGTGAATCTAACTTGCGGCCTGTAGTCTGGAAATAGGCTAAAATTAAAATTGTACCACGACACATAGCCTATTTTCACAGAGGAATCCAAACACCATGTCGTCTAACACAAGAGTGTGTGATGGGCATAATGCAGCCGGCCAAGCAGGGACGAGGCTGCGAGTGGAAGATGAAAGGCTGGAGCTCTTTCTCTCTGTGGCCGTGATGATATGGATCGTCTTGGGGAAAGTCCTTCCTCTCTGTCCAGGGGGAGCTTTGCCTCGCCGCCTTCCTCCCTCCAGAGTTCCTCCAATCCCTTCCCTTCCTTCCCTCCCCGCCCCGTCCCACTCTGACAGCCTCACAGGCCGCGTCATGAAAGGCAGAAATCAAGAGAGAGTAAAAGGCAAAAATAACGTCCCATCGATGCATGGCTGCGGAATTTAGAAACTCACTCAAGGGAGTTTTGACAGGTTACCGTTTGATTCTCTCTCTGAATGTGCGTGTGATGGGAAGATAAGAGAGAGACAGAGACGGAGAGAGTAAACAGAGGGTGCGGGATGATTACTGGATTTTTGCTGGAAGAGCAGAATGAAATATCTGGAGAGCGAAAGTAAGGAGAAAAGTGCAAACGCATCAAGAAATCCAAAATGTGGAGACGTGGAAGTGAAATTGTTAGACAGGGCAATCACTCACATAGCAGATACACTCCGCAAAACACACACTGAATATGCAGCTTTTGTAATCTTTCTGCTACAGTAGATACAAGAGCAGCAGAACACAGATTAGTTAATACCTCTAGCATTATTAGAAGGCAGCCAGAGCTCTGGAATTGAAATTATACAGAGAAAAGTATACTGTAGGTTTCATTGTCAAAGGAACTGATTTTCCTTTCTAGCCTTTACCAAATCACAGACATATCGAATCCTTTGGTATGCACCCATACACGGAGTAACCTAAAGCAATAAACTAGATTTAATTTATGTGATATACGGCAGGGCGTCACTGTCAAGCTCGGTCCAACAAAGACACAACTAGGTAGCCTGTTTGTACAAATAAACACAGTCAGGTGCAGACGCAAACTTGAACACACACGCACAGATTGGCATTTACATTTTAGGCATTTAGCCAACGCTGATATCCAGAGAGATTATACAATGAGTAAGCAGGTGGGGCTTCAGTGTCAAGAGCGGTGAAAGGACACAGCATAGTTAGAGGTTGATGGACACAGTGGCTGTTGGTTGATCAAACCTGTGACCCTTTTGTCATGGGCCAGGCTCTGTAACCATTAGGTAACCGTGCCACCACACACACACACACACACACACACACACACACACACACACACACACACCTTTATTTGGTGTAAGCTTAGCAAATAATCAACCCATGCTGGTGATACCACAGGCCTACAGGACATACAGGGGATATTAAAAGTCTGCATATGCTTTCAAATTTCCTTGTTTTTATTGCCTTGAGTCCTGAGATGAAAACCTATTAAATCAGACTGTTTTCCACTTTCATTTGGATACAGTAACCAGCAAAATCAAGCCTCAAAAATAAAACCAACAAAACAAAAGGCTACTTCTTTCTGACAATGCATTTAAAGAGGGAAAACATCGTGGTTGCTACAGGATTGGAGGCCCAGACTCTACTGAGCCATTCCTTTGTTGATTCGGCTGTGTACGTTGAGTCAAGTTGAACATATTGATAGACAAAATTATTGAATTTGAGCTTTTGTTTTGCAGGGGGTAGTAGATTTCCCCCCAAATATCTTGGTATCTCTGTATTTTCCCCTCCATCCTGGAGAGTTGAACAGAATAACTGTCTGAACAGTAGTGTATGCTGCTGAAGATAAAACGGCCCTACAGCGCGATGCGGCCCTCGCCATGCTGAACAGTAGGTACTGTGTTGTTTGGATGATGGGCTGCGTTGGCTCTGTGGCAAACATATTTTTTTGGAAGTAAGACCAAAACATTCTAGCTTGGTTTCATCAGACCACAAGACTTTACTGTGTCTTCTTGCATAATTAAGATGGGGCTGGATGCTCTTTTAGTTTGAAGAGGCTTCTGAGGCTTCTGAAGAGGCTTCTGCACCACAGACCAGAACTGTGGAGAACACACTTAATGTTGGTTACACGCATGAAGTGCTCAGACTCGACCATCCAGTCCTGCAGCTGTTCTCAGGCTGCTGTTGGCCTTTTGGCTTCTCTGATGAGCTTCCCCCTGCACTGTCATCCATCTTGGAGAGACGATTAGGCACAGCCCAGGCGCTGCCATATTTCCTCCACTTCTTAATTATGGTCTTCACTGCGTTCCAGGGTATATTTAAGGAAATCTTTTTATATGCCTCCCCTAATCTAAACCTTCCAACAATAAGATTGTGGAGATATTGTGTTAGCTCCTTGTTGCCCAGGCTTGTCTCTGCACACTGACATGCACTATTCCACGAAGAAACCTTCATATAGTTCACTAAAGCCAAAAACACCAATCAGTTTACCTGTTTCATATACTGATGCCATGCTACCTTGACAGTTAAATATTACAAACTGCGCAGTTACAGGATGTGTCACCCAAAATGAATTCCTGAAACAGTCATCTTTAGCAGTTATGACTCATTAAAGAGGTTACTAGAAAACACAAACACCTGTTTTAGCTCTTGTCACTTTCTAAGGTGATATCTCAAACAATTCAACCATGCCCATCATTCGCTGGTATGACAATATCCTGCAGGCTGCAGCCACCACAACAATTTCTTGTCTCATGACAACTTGCAAAACATTCTCCAAGGTTTTGAAGTCTTGCAATAATTTTAGGTTTGCTTCCTGAATTTTTTTTTATGTTTTTGGCCATTTATGCTGATTTATTCAATGTGTTAACTGAATTGCTTCCCTCTGATCAGTCCAAAATAGGAGATACTGCTCAAATATAATGGTAGTAAAACATGCTCCCCAAGGGTTTGAGTTAATGTCTGGTGAACATTTAATTCTTCTAAAATGACGCTCATTTATAGGCCAGCGGTATCCAATCTGCCATGAATGGTAGACAGGGACAGACACTGTAGCACATGGGTTAGTAATCTTTTAGTCCCATATACACAGATATTGTCCCTATATGCAATATAGCAATAATACCCAAGAGAGATTTCTTATGAATATGACGGTGATGCAGTAAGCATGAAGTGCAGCACATAGTTTCCCATAAAAATAAAGAACTCACTCCCACATATTATGGTCTTCATATGAACACAATATTGTCTGGAAAGTTTTCTATAAAGTAACATATACACATAATAAGAAACATGATAAAGCAACAAGGACTAAGTGCCTGCTTATTACAAGAGTTATCACGGCAATCAATTTCTGTTTTGACAAGGGGAAATATCAGTATGTGAGACCAGTCAAACTACCCATTGTATAATATTTACCGCATTAACACACATTTTCCATACACCCTTGTACTAACTTTTAAATGTATTGAGCAGGCTGACCTTCACAGACCAGCGAGAGGCTGTCACTTGTCAAGAGTCACAAGTCAAGTGGAGAGTTACCAAGAATTCTCCAGCAGTTATAATCATCACCTTAATGCTCAGTTCCATACAAAGGCGCATAATTACCCACAAAAGCTACCAACAAAACGTCATGTATAGAAATTCAGGTTTGTGGTGTAGGCTACACACTGCCTGTGACAGGTAATCATACTAATAATAATAATATGTATTGATAATAACCTTCATACGTGGAGGCCACTGCACAGAAAGAATGAGGAAGTGAATAAAATAAAAAAGCACCAGTGAAACTGAAAGCATTTTCACTGTAACCATTACCAGTAAACACAGTCCTGATACAAAAGCGTGGTTTCTGAGATAATGACCACGACTCTCCTCAGGCTAGTGTGCATCCACCTGCCACTTGGCAGAATGACCCCACTCTTTGTGGAGGAGTTGTGGACCAGCAGGCAGTAGCAGCCCACCACAGCGCTCCATGATCCAGCAGACGTGACTGTGTGTGTGTGTGTGTGTGTGTGTGTGTGTGCAGACTGAGAGACAGCTTGAGAGGCTGCTGGTCCGACTGGTAGCTGACTCACTGGCCTCTCCTCAGAGAGCCAACAGCAGCAGCTGAAAGATGACTGGGCTCCGACAGTCACGAGCACAGTGGTTAACCAGCTCTGCCTGCAAATACACTCTGAAACATAACACAGAACTGCAGAAATTTAATTCAGTAAAACTGCATATTGCAACTGGTGCAAAGAGAGTCAGCCTTCTTCTGGCCTGGCAGCACAAAACTAGTGTTTAAAGTTTACAGTCATTTAGTATCTCTGGAGATCAGATGCCGACACTGTGCCTGAGAGGGAGTGATGAGACACGGTGCACATATGGAGAGTGGGATATTCATCACTCAACTTTTGCCACTTTGACACATCAAGAGGAGTCTTGATTTAGACTATCTTCCTCCTCCTCCTCCTCTTCCTCCTCCTCTCACAGCAGCCATATCCAAAGCAACTGAGCAAATGGAGATGTCAGGTTTGTTTGACTAAGCCAACCTGCATCATTGAAAAAGACACTTATCTCTTTGTAATTTGGATCATCAGACCTTCCACACTGGCTGTGTAATAACCCACCCTGGAGCCTGTATACCCGGACAAAATTAAACACGCGTCTGTCTCTATCAGCCGGCACAGATAACACAGCTTGGACCCATGTGCCACTGCGTATAGAGTTGTTAGTCAAACAGCACCTCAGGCTGCCTTGGGGACACACTGTTCAGCTCAGAACATTTTAAGATTACACAGAGCCATCATCACAGGCTAAAAAGACCGGTGGTTACACAGACCTAATTAATACTTTTCTCCATGTACACTCCTGATAATGTCACATAGGTAGTGTCATGTCAGCCTCATTACTCCGGGCCTGGGAGAACAGCGATCTTAATCCCACTCTGGACAGAAAATATCCCACTAAAGGTTATCAAGAAGTGGGAGTTATCCCGCAGCCCGCAACACATTTTTATTTTATCCCTAGTTTGATAACCATGTTTTGTTCCTGCAAGGGATCTTAGTCAGGTAATGCAGCACATGTACGCTGGACAGTGATTTTAAAGTGTCATTGATTGCCTCCACCCTCAGTGTCAAGACATTATGATAATCTGACTGATTCTATTGTATTGACAAGACTCATGTAAGAGTCATGAGTCATGTAAATTACTAATCAAAACTCTAAAAAGCTTTCTTCCACAACTTATGTAGCTTAAAAACAAATTCAAGTGTACTACCTCATATTGTGTCTACAACAAGCAATAGTAAAATGATTTGGTTTTTTGTAAACCACCATTAATAACCGCATCATAGCACTGTGATTTGAATTAAAATGATCAAAGGATCATGGGGTTTTCTAAAACACAGCGGGGAATTAGGGCTGGAATAATTTTTTTTGCTGCTGCAGCTGGGGAAAGCCTCTGACATGGTTGTGCTGGATGGGATAAGATTCATGGATACACTTAAGTAAAAAATTACAGGCACCAAACCTCCTCTGGCAGTACAAACAGCATCTAGACTCTACATGGGGAATAATCTGAAAACGCTTCAGTGATAAGAACCAAACTTTCACTTTCACTATGAAACTACAGCAGAACCCCATTTGTTCCACGTTATTTAGTATCCAAATAAATTTAAGCAATATTACACGAGAGGGTGAGCTTTACCGTCATTATTGGCACGACAGTGATGCGGTCAGTAAGCATCACTGGTCAATCCTGGATTGACCAATCAGATTGGTTGTTCGGAACTACCTGTTTTATAATGGGCGTTGTAAGGGTGTTGTAATTTCCTTGTGGATACATAAAAAATATACAAAAATACAATATGCAACTGCAGAATGGCATCGCTGTTGCAATGTAGTTTTTTCCTGGATTGAAGACATTTTTCACTATGAAATGTATTGTCTGAGCTTTAGATAAAGGACTGATAGTATGGGAACTAAACATGAGTTTTACGTGTATTTTGAGGCTGTAAAAGGTTTGTTTCCATCTGTAGTGTTTACAAACACTGGAGTAAATTACACCTGAATGGAGGGATGATAAAGTTCCAAAGGTTGCACTGCATTTCCCTGAGATCACCTGTCAATCAAACAGTGCGTCCAGTACTGTGATGTTTTTTCCCTTAAATGTTCAGCTGAAGTTTGAGTTTCTGTAGGTGGTGCTCTTTTCTTTGTCCAGCCATGGTGGCTATCACTGCTCATGCCAGTGACTCAGCTCTTCTTCTAGTAATTCCAAAGAAACTGTTGTTGCCGCTGCAGGAAATGTGACATGGTGCATTTTATTTTCCTGTGTGACAGATTTTCCATTGGAAAGCCCCACCCAGTACCAGGTGTTTAGAACAACAAATGTAAAAGCTTTTATGAACAGGATAAAGGTTGAATCGATATTGCTTATATCAGTTGGATAGGGAGAGAGAGAGAGAAAGAGAGAGAGAGAGAGAGAGAGAGAGAGAGAGAGAGAGAGAGAGAGGAGCAGAACAGAAATGAGTTTATATGAAAATGTCACAGATTATTATTTGAAATTTTAGACGGTTAAAACGGTTTATAACTTTCAGCATTTGTGGATTGGGAGCTTTATAGTTTGAATAAGATTTGCCCAAATATATCAATGTATTTCAGTCATCCAAACATTTGACCTTCGACTCCATCCTCAAAGGATTCAGATTAGTGAGGTTCAACGTGCTGGGACAAAAATCCATCAGCAAACCTCAGTTAATTAATTTTTTTTAAATCAACTTTTTTATTGTAATGAAAAGCTGCATAAGAGACACCCATGGGAACAGCCTTTCCACAATGGTTTTTCAAGTTGCATTGATTGATTTATTACAGTCGCAAAGCTTTCATAAAATGAATACAATAGTAGTTGATGTCTTGCCATAATTAGTTTAAATGCTGACCAATTTTGTTTCAATAAAGAGTAATAAACTGCATGAATCTGAGGGACTATAAAGTATATGTGGTGATTAGACAGACAGACAGACAGGTAGAATCAAACACATTTCTATAATATAATGCACAGCCTGACGCTAATTTTCATCACTTCTTCCATGTTCTCGCATCCATTCTACTGTAACCTGCTGTCAGCTCTGATAATCAGAAGTAATGTAACACCAGCACCGAGTCTGAAGTCAGCTCCACCAATCAGAAGTAATGTATTAACACAAGAGTCAACTCTGGTTCTGCTGGCTTGGTTCAAGATAGCGGCCTGTAAGCAAAAAACAGTGAATTATGGTCTAGCGCCTAATTTTGAACCATTGGATTATTTAACTGAGACAATGAAACATAAAACCCCAAATGGGATCCAATTACAGTCAAAAGTGTGTGATGGATCCATCTCGACTGCAACATTGTCTCACGCTGCCGAGACTCGGCTTCTCAGACACGCCCTCCTCCCGGCCCGCTGCCACCGCCAGACAGAGACCTTGGGACACCAAGACAGCTCTAATGACATCATCAACCATAGACCGTGACCACGCAGCAGTACCACCATACCGTCCATTCCAGCTGAGCTTGCACTTCTGCACGCTTGATGTATAGCAACTGTCTCAGGCTTTCCCCCTTTCATCCCATACATTACAATTTCACAGCACCCTACTATACACACATTATGCAAGCACACACACACACACACACACACACACACACACAAGCTTGAGTGGACAAGGCTATATGTAAGATCTGTCGTAAATATACACACAGTGCCCTGCTGTCCTATTTTCTGCATTTTTAAACACTCAGAAAACTGCTTTACCAATATTCCAGCCAGTGTAACGAGGCTGGATATCACAGCGGTGGGATGTATGACATCATCCATAGAAGGAAGTCATTAGAGCGGATCAATATTCCCTTCCCTATGGAAGAAGACAGGCCACTGTGGGACACAGTAGTAGGGCAGGGCAGGATTGAGTTAGAGCACAGGAGGGAAAGAAAAACTACACAGTACGACACATTTATTATGTTATCATGTTACAGCCCAGCCAGACGCTGATACAACAAGACTAGCAGGGGATGTGTTCATACTATTATAGTCCAGGATCAGATAACAAAAACTGTACGGCACAGATGCACAAAGTCTAGATGGTGCAGGAGACACTGCTCTTGTACAGCTGCCATATGGTGGTGTGTGGATAGAGTGTGCATAATACTGCTGATAGACTTTTAATGAGCGAAGCCTAAGATCAATACAAAAACAATTAAATATTGCAACGCTGGAGGTCTAACAGAGTAATGACTGACATTATTATGGCTTCCTTGCAGACACAGGAGTCCAGAAAAACCCACATCCTGAACACGGAGACATTTGAGGCACACAAATACACTCACTAACACACACACACACACACACACACACACACACACACACACACACACACACACACACACACACACACACACACACACACACACACACACACACACACACACACACACACACACACACACACACACACACACACACACACACACACACACTCTTCTGGTAAAAGGGAACAGGATATGTATGCTGGGTGTGTGAATACTCATTTTTGTTGGCTAGTTCCATTTCCTCTCTCTCTGCACGATGCAATCAATACTAATTTATAGTTTAACAGCAGAGATTGCGGACTGAGCAGGTGAAAACTGTTGAAAAAAAACTGATGCAGTGCGAGTTTTTTTCTACAGGTGCCATTTTGAAAACAGGTTGACATGACAAAACAAGGAATGGTGACACTTGACAAGCAATCAAAAGATAGTAAGAAAGAAATTTGAAAGCGCTTTTCTCTGGGTAGGGCAGAAAAATAATGATCATGTGTGGGAAAACTAAACCTTTGAGAAGTCCCAGCTGATCCTCTATCAGCGCTACTTGCGAGTATACAGGAAATACAACGAAAAAGGAAGTGTGTGTGTGTTAGAGAGAGAGAGCGAAAGCGAGAGCAAGATATTGTCTTGTTGCTAACAAATCCACCAGAATAATCTTTTCTCATAATAATCTCATTTTGTGAAGCCCCAATCTGTTTTTCTACGTTTATTATCTATAGGTAAAGATTACTGAACATGCTGAACAGACATCAGTTGCTGTACAGTTGACTAATTTGCCACAACAAAGAGTGCGACTACAGTAGATAAACCAGAATTGAAAACCTTTATCTGAAAGCCTTTCTGCAAGCCAATAATGTCAGCCCCGAAACCAGTCAAAATGTTTCTGGGTTTTGTTAAATTGAATTTGATTGAAATTGCTATAGAATAACACAATAGGTGCTGTCAAATCCATTCTTGGCTCCGCTCTTTAAAATACTGTGGGAGGCACACTTCACCATCACAACCAATTGTGTCAAACAATGCCAGCAGTTAATTGGCAGAAAGCTACTATAGGGGCTTTCAGATAGTTTGATCACATTTTTTCCACCCTCCAATAACTTTCCTCAGAACATGCTGTATCTCTGAAGACGGGAGGTACGAGTTAATTTGCAATCGCACAATGGCACAGTCCATTAAGACTCCAGGCTCCTTCCCTCTCAGTTTTAGCAGATTAACTGGCACGGCCTCGGCCCTCCTCTTCCTCCTGTTTGGAATCATAATTATGGCTTTAGTTTTTCCTTTCTCCCTGTAGTCAGGTCTGTCAGGACTACTGACGACCTCAGAATCTGTTGTCGGCTCGGGCCCCTGGAATAGATGAGATTTCACACAATCGCAGAATGCTTGTGAGTCCTACACACAAATCCCTTGCTGTTCAAGAGCACACCATCAGCCGGCCCAGATGAGAGGCCGGACTGCGAAGAATATAAAGTAGAGGGAGAGCAGTAGAGTGGCCCAAACGCTGGGGAACGAGTTGATCTGGTCATTATGAAACTATCAAATGATTCTATACTATAAACAACAGGTTGGTCCCGGTGCAGTCTTTGCTTATGGAGTCCACCACAAACCTTTGAGAAACCCATAGAGATATCTGAATAAAGGCCATTTTTCTTCCTGCCTTGGCTAGGATTTGTCTAAGCAGGCTACCAGAGGTTACTTCATTTGGTTTGCTTTTTGCTTGTGTCTGCTACATTGAAATTATTTTCTCAACGATGCACTTGAGATCAATTCTGTAATTTAAGTAAGGAAGCAGAGAGCAAGCATCATATGTTTACTCTCGGCTTCATGTGATGTTTGCTCATTATCTGAACAAAAGACCGGCACATCTTTTACTAAAATGTTCATTTTTTTCAGACTGCTGCTGTAAATTAAAAGCAATTTATTTTTCTGAGCAGAGATATTTCTTTTGTCCCTAGCTCACGTACGACACCAAGATTAGAGCTCCAACTGTCTGCCTACAGGAAGGCCACTGTCCGTCGTCACTGTTCAAACGCTCAAGTGTGTCAGAAACTTAAACATTGTGTGTATGAAAAGGGAGCCAATCTATATGCGGTAATCCCATGAGAGGAGGCAGGATTAGTTACACAGCAGCTCAACAGAGAGAATAAGCATTGTGTTATCTGCAAGTTTATGCATGCACGCTCCGCAGATACCAATGGGACAATGAGTTCTCTTATCGCAACAAGCCCTCAGTATTTCACAACAGTGGCAAAGACATAACCACGGGCTACAGTGATGTAACACACACATACACAGAGACACAGCTGGTTCTTCCTCGGGCCCCAACAGTAGCTGAACACGACGCTGAATCCTGGATCATGATAAGGATGGAATTATAGGAAGGTGTCTTTGAGACCCAGGCGAGACTTGTAACCTTGGTGTGACAGAATATGGAGACTGAGAGGCTAATTAGTTTGGCCTCCTGATGGCGAAAGTGAATATCACAGCAGGCTTTATCGCACATTAGCAGCAGAGGCAGGTTGTCACAAGAACAAAAAGCATTTCCACCTAGTTTACATTACACTGCTTTGCTGCATCTTAAAAAAATATATATACGAACATGATCAAATTGACTGCAACTGTAATACACTGTCTGACACGTCTAGATATGATGGTGTGAATGGCAGCACAGGAGTTCAAGATAGAACAAAGTGAGGAAAGCTGATCCTGCAGCCATGATGGAGGAGATAGAGTGTAATGGGAGAAGCACTGTAGGAACTAACTCCAGCTGAGTGTGTTTGATGGCAGAATGGGGTGCAAACTTGTCACTAATTGGTATGATGCAATGCAACACAATTATAGCTTCATATAATTCAGTGTCAAATTTCTGTGTTGCTGGTGTTTGAATGGCCGGCAGACAATATGAAAAGAAGGATTTTTGTAAGTTATCTCAGTGGAATCACTATTGACATTGGTTTGCAGGCGACTGTAGCCTATAGAAGCAGTGCAGCTATCTAGGGCGCCTGCTGTCTGGGTTTATTATGGTTTATTATAAGGGACCGACCGGCCGGGCAGTGCGCCCCAGACCTGTAGCCCGGACATACACGGTGAAAAGACGGAGGCAAAGCTATGGGGTGTTACTTGTACTCTGAATCCAACCATAAACAATCCTACCAATACTGGTCCAATATTCGTGATAAAGTCAGAGGACACAAACGCACTGTGTCGCTCGCTTGTTGTGAGCCCATACTAACACCAGACGGATTTGTCTTATTTCAAAAGGCAAGAGAATAACCAACATCCTGAAACTGCAAAGACGGTTAAAGATCTTTTCACAGATCTTCCAAGGTCCCGTCTTAATTGTGTCGGAATGCCATTTTTAAAATTACATTTTCATGACCTCATATTCCAACCTTATTTCACCACAAACGACCAAGGCTCAGGCGTTAAAGGCTCGAGGAAATTTGACTAAAGGGTTTCTGGGACATGTTCAACATGACGTCTCGTCTTAATTCACGAACAACACTACTGAGCAGACCAATTTGTGCACCAATTTCACTATCAGCAGCGGGCATCTCAGCCGATACCAGCACAATAGCTACAAATCGCTGCAGAGCGCATCGGTCGATCACATTAAACTCAATTTGCATACCAACCTTTAGTTACAGCAGGCTACGGTGAACGTCGCAGGACCGACTGTCAGCTTCTACAGCGGGGCAATGTAAGAAAATTCTCACACAATCACATCCCCAAACAGTCCAGACGCACGGTCCGTCCGTCCGTCGGCCGTCTCCGGTTGGCTTTAATAAGGCGAGAGGCGCAGCAGAGGCAGCGGAGCTACAATGTAGACGGACGCAGAGCTGCATTGGACCACGGCAGGACCATCAAATTTGCATCGCATTTTACTGAGGCAACATAGAGGCAAAAAACACAAGACACTCACCGCTCCGTTTGGCACCGAATGACGACGTTTTGTTTATTTCATCGCCCCCCCGCTCGCAGCTGTGTGTAGTAGCCTATGCGTCACAGACTTCCGCGTTAAAATGGAGTGAATAAATGCAAGGGAAATAATGAATTTAAAGGACAGGCGGCGCACGCGGGCGCATCAAGGCTGTGGACTACAAAGATGATGATGATGAGGAGGAGGAGGAGGATGGTGGTGGTGATGGATAAGAATTAGCTTTGTTCAAAGAGGATGATGATGATGATGATGATGATAATAATAACGAGGATTGCTGTCTATTGAGAGCAACACTCATAATCCAGATGCTGTCACCCTGTGTTAAGAAGTTCCAGTGCATTGGTCATCATTTCAGATTATGAATGGCCTGTAGTGTATGGCCGTCTTGACTGAAGTGATTCACACCATATAATTCCACATCAAGAGCGCCTCATTCACAGCACAGTTTGTTGGGGAAGGCTCACTTAAAGAAGGGAATGTAGCCTCTGTGGACTCAAAGCCTCGGCTCTATCTCTGTGAAACCTCTTCATTGTATTTGGGCTTATTACTGATGCACAGCCCGCCACTCCGTCCTTGGGGCCGGACAACAGAGCCTCTGTGCTCTGTCTGGGGCGAGTGGGCACCTCAGAGTGAGTCGCAGGGGCTGCCAAATTGACATGCATGCGTCTCAGCGGCTGAGGGACACAGGCCGCCTCTCTGCATGCGGGGATTAGGATGGGAGTTGATGTGTTAAATGTGCAGACAGGCGGCCGCGCATAACAGCTATCCCTTGTCCTATTAATAGTAAAACAGCCCTTTAAGCACATTTGCATTAAAAAGGACAAAAAAGATAGAAAAGAGAAGACATTTTACACTCAGTACACTGAGTAAAGGATTTGCGTCCTTCAGTCCTCCCAGCCTTTCCTGCAGTGCAACATACATCCAGTTTTTATAGTTCTGCTTCAGGAATGTGTGTGTGTGTGTGTGTGTGTGTGTGTGTATGTGTGGGTGTGTGTGTTTGATACTGGGATGAACAAGGAAGCGTGGATGACATGCGTTATGCTCATGGTCCATTGTAAGTGCCCCATATCTGCAGTTTGAGGCATGCTTTGGATTAAAGCCAGGCCCATCCCTGAAAGTGCGTGGAATGCAGCACCAAATACCGGTCAGACACCAAAGCAATTCAGTGTTGGATTGAGAAACAGATAAAGGAGAGTTAGGGGTCATAAAAAACAAGCTGAGTGAGAGAGAGAGAGAGAGAGAGAGAGAGAGAGAGGGAGAGAGGGTGGGTGAGAGGCAAAGAGAGAGTGAGACAGAGAGGGACACAGAAAAGGCAGAAGAGAGGTCAGTCCCAGGAGGTCAGTGGGCCTGTCAGTAGGTGGGATTGGAACAGAGGGGGGTGAGATGGTAAAGATGGTCTTCTGTTTTTGAACTGTTGAGGTTTTCTTGTCAAGTGTTTGCGTCTGTGTGTGTGTGTGTGTGTGTGTGTGTGCCCTGACTCCTATCTCATCTGCTAGGATGAACCTGTCAGACTGGTAAAGCTTGATCGTGTCACCCCTTGCCCCCTCCACTCCTGTGCAGATTTGACTCAGCAGAGTGGCACATTGATGCCATACAGGCACATAGGCTACAAATCTGTTTTCACACAGACACACAAGGTTGGGGAAAATGTGATCCAGATTATAGACACTAAATGTTACATTATTTTAACTTGAAATAGCCTAGTGGTTGATAATGATTAAAGATTCTAACACTATACAACAGTCTGGAGCAACCTGTTTAAATATTGTATGGTTTTTAGAAGCAAAATTACACAAGAGCAACTGATTTTCCACTCATGTTCGACTGTTCCAATGAATTACATTACTGAATACAACAGGTAGTCAGAAGTCTGCAATGGATTATGTTTTCAAAGTATCCTTTCAAAGACTGTGGACATTTTAACATTGAATATGTCCAATGACAACCCCACTGAGCAAGAATTATTCTTCAATAAGACACCTTTAACAAAAGTTCTTGTGCTGTTCAGTGAGTCCTGAAGTACCTGGCACAGTAGCAAGAGGCGAGCTGAACAATCCTGAAACAGAAACAGAAAGCAGAAACCATATTTCCACTGGTGCGTCAGAAAATAACACAGTGCACCTCTGTGGGTGGGTGAGCAGTGGAAAACTGTTCTACTTACTGAGAAACAAACAGCTGGAGGCAACCAAATCAAACACTAGAAGAAAACTATAAACCCCCAAAGCTATGTTATAGTAACAATAAAATGAGTACAATACAAAATGCTCACTTAATGGGACTATTTCATGAAAGCTGTGTGTGTAACAAAAGGGATTTTTGACATACTGTGTTCCCCACATCCAGTACATGAAAAATTAAGTCAGAAAAAGTGCCTGTAAATCGACAAAAATGATAGAAAATTGTGATTTCATAGTTGCATAGCCCTTCAAAGTCATGACTAGTGTGAGTTCTGACTAGAGAATGACAGCAGTGATGGATCTAAAACAGAGTGCAACTCCTGACACACTTATTGACCCCTGAACTTGTGACTCTTCTAATGAAAAATTCACTTCCCGCTGCTACTGAGAAGTTTGAAAGAACATTAGCTTAGAGGAAGTCTATTTCTAACTGGAATTATTCTGCCAGTAAAATGTCTTTTTCCATGATCATATGCACTTATCTGACAAGAGAGACTAAGCAAAGTTTCGGGGGTATAGATTACACCGCCCAATTATCTTGGTTCAAAGCCAGGCAACATGAGGGAGTGAAGTGAGGATAAAATAAGCGGCAGCCCCACTTCTCTTTTTTTTAGCTTTACACCCCAGTCACTCACCAGAGGAGTGACACAACAAATTAACAAGTTGTTGGTTTCACAAATTAAAGGAAATGTTTACGCATTTACCAACTGCCAACATCGTTACATTACCAAATAACATCCAACGAGGGGTATTACTGAAACACATGGATGACGCACATTTTATCTTGACCTTGGTAAGTGCATTGCATTACTGAACAAGACAAGTAAATGACTCTTCAGAGCGATTGTATGTTCTCCACTCTCCAGGATTGGAGTTTGCATTTTGCCCAAACTACAGCACTTCAGTCTGTGGACAGTGATATCAGAAGCAGATCCTCAGGCTTTGGCCACATGCTGTGTCTGGGGAACGGTCTGTCTGAATAAGACATGTGACATATTAAAAGATATAGACACATTTAAAAGATATCAGAGCTTTTCTGTTTCCCATGAGTGAGATGTGGGTCTGCGTCACCTTCGCTCTGTTTATCTTTTCAACACAAATAATAGCCTCTTTCTGAGGAAATAAATGGCTTACAGATACTTTTGCTTTCTTTGCTCTGAGAGGTTTTCTATCAAAGCTCTGGAGGTGAATGTGTTTCAGTGTTTATACCGCACAGTAATTTAGCCACCAAAGTTGAGTAATAGAAACACACTCTGCTCTGTAGCCCTTGTCTGCCTACTGAGGTCACAAGTCACAACATAAGAAATGAAGGAAGACAAAAGAACAGGCCTAACAACTTTCTTCATCCCGAAGATGATGAAGAAAGTTTGGCTCAATTTGGCTCAAATTATTAGTGGATAATCTTAAATTCAACAGGTTAATAAAATCCAGCTTGTTGCTAAGAAACTAGTGGAGAGTCTGAGTCAGGAAAGACATGGGGCTCCATGTGAATCAGTCCGTGATGCCAAACAGAAACCATTTCTCATTTACCTCACAGCAATTTGAGGAGTATCGTTAAGGCAGAGCAGCGGGGAAGGTCCGCCATTCAGATACAGATTGGAAAGAAACGGAAATGACTGCAATACTATCTCTGAAGGCCTGAACCCAATGTTTCAGTTCCCAATGTTTCAGAGCTAGAAAAATACAAATACAAATCTGACAATGGTCAAAGGTAATTTACAACAAGATAAGTTTTGGATCTATTGAGCCAGTGACAGAAATGTATGGAAAGACAAACTTAATTTATTAGAGCAAACCCCCATAGATACTATAACAGCATTTTAAAGTTTTTGCAACAACAGCTGCACAATTAAAAAAAACATTTACAAAAGAGATTTTATGGCAACCACCTTACTGTAGACACATCATTTAACACTATACCCCCCCCCGCCCCCGCATCCTAGTACAGTTTACTTAATAGGCATACAGATTACAGCTGACATTCACACCTACACAGATTGCATACTTGCTATTTCAAAAAAACAAACCTTGAATTTAAATAAGTAGTATTTCATCAATAAATAAGTATTTCATCAATAAGTGAGTGTACTGTATTCTTCCATAAAGATATTCATTAGTGACGTCAGTATATGTGCCCATATAAGAAAAGAAGGGGAGAGGTGCTGAATATAAAAAATCTTGATGAAGGACAACATAAACACTTCATAAAGACAAACACAGAAATGTAAGGATCCTTCCCCCCAGTAAGGAAGGTCAAATGTATAAATATAATTCTAAAGTGCATCTCTCAAAGACTTGTCCAATAAAGTCATCTGCAGTCCTATTTAAAAAAAAAAAAAAAGGCTGACAAAACTAAAAAATAGATATAAGTTTGAACGTGCAACAGACATATTTTTCAAAAAACTACCTATATACATGCACACAGTTTTTTTTTTTTGTTTTTTTTTTTGCTATGGGAAAAGAACAAGGTAACGGAAAAAAAGGATAAATGTTTTCTTCACATTGTCCAGAAGTGATAATTAGGTCTGTGCCGTTTCGATTTACTCGTTTGTTCACACTTGGCTTTTCAGGATATTTTATTAATTAATTTTAAGCAAACTTGGGTGATAAAAAGCACACAGCGGTGATTAAGTTCTTTCTCTCTGCTAGAGAAGACTTAGCAGACTCTGTATTTGTCCATTGGTTCGTTCATTCGTTCAGTTTAAACCTGTAGTTCTTCAGTTCGTCCCTCAATCAATGAGAGCGGAGTTAGACTTTATTGGGTCTAGATCTTAGGCAGCTTGGGAGCACTGATGAGGGGGTTGGTCTCCTGCAGGAAGCGCCGTCCGGCACTTTTGTAGTCGTAAGTGCAGTCGTGGGTCTCAGCGTAGCGGTGGGTAGCACAGAAGTTGTTGCCACACCTGAAAGATTGGCATAATAGAAATTTTGGTATGCATGCAGGATACAATCAGATGTAGGTAATATTTAGGAAAAGGACATAAAGTCTACGAGGACTGACATTACAAATTGTGTCCATCTTGCCAACTGTAGCTTTCTTGAGCCTTCCCAGTGAGCAAATTAAAATGTTCAGGCTAGTTCATGTAATATTACATTTTGACCTCTCCTCTGTTCAATCAATTAGGAGTTGAGTTTGAGTGTAGAGAGAAATTATTCCATGTTATCTCCTCTTTCATAGCCAAGCAAACAGACTGAAAGCCTTTATCCATGTGCTTCCATTTTCTTTCTTTTGAAAACAATGCACTAGTAAAAGAGCTATAAACTATTCCAGATCTAAACTAAAAGTTTTCATTTGTAACCACTTTACCATGCAGTAAATTACATAAGACTTAGTTTGATCACAGTAATTTTCCATCCAACTAAACTGTGCTCAATTATAGTCATCTCAACGCTGTGGGAAGCTCTGCGTTCAGTCAAATGGCCTGTGTTAGGAGATAAAAGTTATGGTTGCACACTATTACATCATCTTCAATGTGGGAGCCTCAAGCAAGGCCAGAGAGAGGGAAGTGTTACAGATTGACACTTTAGAGGCGAACCTTTGATAATGCTAATAACATGTGGCATAACAAGCAGTGAACAGGGGAATGTTTTGAAGGGAGGGATGGCAGAGAGACAAAATGATGAACTAGGAAAAGACAACTTCCTACTAAAGAGAAGGTTCAAGGACATGACACAGACGGAGAGGGATTTGAGTGAGAGAGAGACGACACACACGAGAGAGCAGGTACAAACGCTCGACGCACTCGTACCTGCACTCATAGCTGGTGGCCAGGCCGGTCTTCTTGCCACAAAGGAAGCAGTGCTTGGAGCTCTTCTTCTTGCTGCCTATGGGAGCTTTGACTGGAGGTAGGTGGTATGTTGGAGTGCCTGAGAGCAAAGGAGACGACATCTTTTATTTACTTGTGTGTGGAGCCAGTGTGGAATAACAGAGCACGCAGTGAAGCTTGATGGATAATACCAGTGTTTTTTTTAAAGTTTGTTCCAATTGTTAAGGTCGCTCCTCTTCTTTACATTATTCCTGGTGGGTTCTGCAACTTGCACACACTAGAGCTAGATAATCCATCACAGTTAACATGAAGCCTTAATTTGGTTTTGGTTTCCGTTTTATCGTTATTCCTTTGTGCCCGAGTTTAGTGTGTCACCTGACACCCACAGGAAGAAACGGAAGTCTCCGCCCAGGAAATATTCCTCAAAACATGTTGCCTTACAAACTTTAGATTTAGGGCGTCTTTGTTAGCCAGGGCAGTTAATTTCAAGATAGGTTTGACACCATAAAGTCTGTATTTTAAAAATTATGAAAAACAAGGCTAAATGGTAGCTAAATGACAAGGTAGCTAAATGTAAAAAAAAATTAAAATAAAAAAATTCATCATTGCAAAATGATTTGGGGGAATGTAAACTAGATGTTCATCTAGTTCATTTTCTAAGTCAGGGAACACCAGCTTATGTCAGCTTCTACCCATGATAATCGTGTCTGTGGAAGCATGCACCCGGCCGGGTTTGTGAGCCGTGGGGATAGGGGAACAGGGACAGGCGTAACAGAACAGATAAAACTGACAGCTTTGTGATGAAGCAGCTACAGGACGCTCACTGTCAAGCAGTGGGGCATGGGATTGGATTTTGAGTTGTGTTGTCCTCTTTAATCTGTTATGATGCAGACATACATACGCGTACATACCACCAAAGGTTAATCGAAAGACAAAAACAACCTCACGTACAAAAACAGATTCCAGGAATTCAATCAAGAATTAAAAACAAGCTCAACCTGGAAAATGTGTTAGAACAAGTCATGGAGGTGTTAGCAGCACTGTCAGCATACTGATAAACGGAACTGTCCTGGAAAATTGAGTATCTTGACTCATTACTTTTTATATTGATCCATGTGTGTTTATCCATACTCTGGGTGAATGGTGTAAGCATATCAATGAGACATAAATAAGTGAGTGTGTAGGCCTGGTGCCTTCTGTTGCTTGTGCTGCTTCTGCAGTTGTAAAATACTGAATATTTAAAACCCTGGTGGTCCTTTGTTGTAGCGCTCATACAACATGCATTGATGGCTTTCACATAACCCCGTCTCCTCTGTGTATGTCTTCACCCTTCAACTGTTGAAGGTTAAAACTGCTTTGCTAATATGTGTGCACTCTGGTGCTGCTAACCCTAGGTCACATATTTTCTTTCTCTCTGAACATTGCACTGACAGCAGCCTACACCACACCATAGTTCACAAGGACAGCACTGTGAATACTACAGACTCTGCACAACATCAATTCCAGCCATCTCATGGTAACAATTTCTTTATTTGCTAGTACTTCAGTAAGAAACAGGCTTGTCTCTGCTACTTTTCTACCTGTAGTAGATTATGGAGACATTCTATACATGTATGCACCTGTGGCTTCGTTGCGTCTGCTGGACACTGTATATCATGGGGCCTTGAGGTTTGTTACAAACTGTAAATCTCTAACTCACCACTGTGTTCTCTATCAGAAAGTGGGTTGGCCATCCCTGACTTTACGTAGGCTGAGTCACTGGTATATTTTTATTTATAAGGCGATAGTGAAACAACTCCCATTTTATTTATGTACATACATTGTCCAGCAGACAAACAAAAATTACCGTTTACGCTCACAAAACTTGTTTTTACTGAATGTAAAAAAGGCTCGTACAGAGTTTGGTAAAAAGGGGGGCTGCCATAGGGGCTGAGAACGTTTCAGTTCTCAGCCCCTATGGCATGGAATGAGCTCCAGAAGGACCTGAAATTACAGGAGCTGGTCTCATTGAATGTTTTTAAAACAATGGTTAAAGGTAGGGAGGATGGTGAAAATTGTAATTGTTTTTCCTCATAGTTTAAATTGCTTTTATATGAAACATTGAATGTTTGTTGACCATGTATAATTCTGTAATGTGATGAGATGTTTGTTGTGGCGTCTGTAACTTTGTGCTGCTTTTCTTGGCCAGGTCCCTCTTGAAAAAGAGATTCTTAATCTCAATGAGGCTAACCTGGATAAATAAAGGTTAAATAAAAAGTAAAATAAAATAAAATGAATATAGAGCACCACTTACCTATTCTCCTAATTGAAGTCGCAGCTCCCCCAGCTGATGCAAGACTGTTGGTGGCCTGAGAAGGCAACAGCAACATGAAATATTATGAGGACAAATCAATACACTACTGCAGAGCACAAAACGATAAAAAAAAAGAAAAGAAAAAGTAATCTTGTCCTGGAAATGTCGAGCTTGAATGTATCCATGGAGTACCTCTTGAGCACTAGTGAGGGAAAAATGTCACTATAATTAAATTAAACAAGTTGGAGCGATATACTGACGAGAGTGGTTGAGGAACAATGTGAATACAACATTAGTATAAAAACATAAAAAACAACACCAGTTTAGATTGGCACTATGACTGTCCTTTCTAAATGTTTGCTCACCATGTAAGAGGCTGCAGCTCTGTGCAAGGGGGACATTTGTCTTATGAGATCATCCTGGAGGAGCATGTTAGTTGGGATGGAGGGCGGCTTGGAACCCAGGATGCCCTGTCCTGAAGCACTGGCAGTAGGCAGTGCCAATGTGAGTCCCAGACTCTGTCCAAGGCCTTCCCTGCTGCTGCTCCCTGCAGCCCTTGTGGAGAGAGAAGCCAGGAGCTCAGAGTTGTTGAGGGACCCCAGTGGCTCCTTACAGGCTTGGTTGGCCATCTTAGTGATGCCTCTTGCCTCGTTCTTGGAGATAATCTCCGGCCTCTTGCCAGGTGATTCCACTTTGATACCGCGAAGGCGTGGCGGGGGGTGAGGGGCTGTGTTGCCTGGCTTCACCTGTGCTGAAGGTTGTGCTTGAGGATTGGGCTGTAAGGAGGAGCCAGTGAAATCAAATGGCTGAGGCAACTGTCTGATAGCAGTGGATGGTGAGGTGGAGGTGGGCAATGGAGAGGGAGGACTGATATGCAACGAGCTGCCAAGCAGTGTCCTATCAGCTCTGCTGGTGAGCCTATCAGTAGTCTCTAGTGTCCAGGTACTGAGCAGGGAGGGGGAGGAGGGCAGCTGGTGCTGAGCCCCAACCTCCAGGGACCGCTGGCCCCCTTCTGGCTGCGTGGACACATCCAGACTCAGGGGGTCTGACAGCAGATCCCCAAATGGAGCTACAGGGTGTGTTGGCTCCACCAGTCCAGCAGCTTCCTCCAACAAACCCAGCCCCATCGCCTCCCCTACAGGCTCAGCTGCCTCAAAGGTGCCCTCAGGTTGCCCCCTGGTAGACAGTGGAGGGAGCTGCGGGTACACACAGTCCCGCATCAACCTGGTGCTGCCAATGTCCAACCGGGACACTTTAGGAGGGGGCCGGATCTTTGCAAAAGGAGGGCATGTCTCCCATGGCTCCTCCTCCTGAAGCATATAACAGGAAGAGGAGGAGAAAGAGGGAGGGGCTCGTCTGGTGACAGACAGGTGAGCAGAGGAGGCAGCAGCAGAGGGAGGGGAGGGGGCGACGGATTCGTGGTCTCTGATTGGAGGTAGTTGTGTGTTTGAGTGCCGTGGCTGGTTGATCTGGGGGAGCACACGAAAGAGGCGATGATGGTGTCGTGTGCTGGAGGACCCTAGGGAGCCACTGCACGGATGGGGGCTAACAGGGGGCCGTGGTTTCAACTTAGCAGACTTCTTGGGCTGGAGGACAGAAATACAGATAGAGCAGTTAGATTTTACCACATAGCTATCAAAAATATACATTTATACTGTGTCCAACGCTGTGAAAGAAGTGGTAATCTCATCACAAAACTAACAACAAAAATGCTTGATGTTCAAGTTTATTGTCATGACATAAATGTTTAATTTAAACTCATTTCATTCTATTGTTGATGCAAATATGACAGAATGAAAAACTCTGCAGGAGATGATTATTATATCTGTCCTTGAAGTAAAATCATGAACAGACTGCAATGCCTGCTCTTCAAATTATCTTGACAACATTCCCAAAAATATCAGACAGCTCCCACAGCAACAGATAAATTGGGAAATGTCAAAATGCTGCAAATGTAGTCTGCATTAATGCAGTGGTGCCATTTGTTCTCATGCACATTTAATTATAACATTTTTGTCAGATACAGTGGTATTTTGTTAACTAAAATCATATGCCATTTTATTCAGTGAGTTATTGACTGAACTGAATCAGTATGACATGACTAAAATCTGACTAAATTGAAAGCACACTTTCATCAAAAGACTATGACCCTGCATGAACTCAAAAATGGTGTGAAAATCAATACTGTGTTGGAAGCCATGATGACAATCCGATAGGAAGCACGGTTTTAATGGGTTTCACTGATCCCTGGAGCTTACTACCTTCTTGTTGAGGTTCATGTCCTCCATCTTGGCTTTGAGCAGCTTCATTTTGGTCATGGTGATGGAGTTCTCAAGACTCTGCTGTGCAGCTGCAGAACTCTCCCCGTCCTCTTCCTCCTCGGTGTACACATTATACACCGAGCCGCCACTGGGAAACATGGGGGGCAGAAACACTCCCGATATTAGTGATCCAGCTGAGCTGCCTTCGAAACAGCAGTGCCAAAAACAGATGCTACAGCTTCTTCCCCTGGGCAGTGGCCCTCATCAACAGTTGAACTGCACAACACAACAATGGACAATAGCACTCTACTGCTGGTATTCAACTCCTGCATCTAATATCATAGAGTCAATTCTTATATACACACACACTCAACTCCACACTGGCTGTATAGTTATATATTCATACTTTATTTATCCTACTTTTATACCATTCCAACATTTGTGTGCAGCTTTTTTTCCCTTTGCACTTTTCAAAACACTCAAAACCTCAATAGTCTGCAATATTCTCTAGATCTATACATTTCTGCTTATTTTTGCTATAACTGACATCCTATCACTGCAATCATTCAGGCTCTAACAGAGACCATGTTGTATAGAAAAGACAAATTTCCTAAATTTCCATTTATAAATTATTTGTGTTATGTCTAATGTGACCTAAATGAGCAACCCTCCAAGTCCCATTCCTTGTACGTACATGTGCACACTTATTTGGACAAAAAAAATGATTCTGAGTTGTGTGCAAAAAAAGTGTGCCAAAAAAACAAAAACAAAACAGATATCATGACCATCTGCTCACCTCAGAGATTCAGACAGAGGGGTCAGAGTGCCGTCTCCTCTGTCCACCACCCGAAAGAAGTTGAGCTGGTCACCCTCACGGTAGACCAGGAAAGTGACCTGCTTGTTGGCTAGGTTTTTCTCCCAGCCCTCCTCCCTAGAGCTCTCCATCAGGTCAGCAACCTCTTTCATCGGGTCCTCCATGGTCACTGACAGAGGAAGAACAGCTTATTTTTCATTCCCTTATTTAGTGGGCGAGTTGACCGAGCATGATGTTTTCTTTTGATGCAAAACTGGAAATGAGGGACCGGTATACAGATCTTTTGGTTTTCCCTTACCTCTCCTGGTGTTGATGGGGCCTCCCCTCATAGCCAAGACCAGCTTCAAAGTGCAGCCCTCTGCAACGCTGCAAACACAAACAGATTGTTGATCAATACAGCAATATCAGAGAACATTACCCTAAAGCCCCTTCCCAAGCACTTTCCTATGCAGTGTATGCAGATCAAAGGGGAGAGAGGGGATAACGGTAGACAATAGATTTATAGCTAGGGTGAAGTGCTTTACTTCTTAGGCAGAGGGGAGAGAGGGCCTGATCTAAAATAAACATCATTCGAAGGTTTGGGATGATTTCCAGATCAACTTATGCACACGACCGGGAATTCCATTGGAACATCCGTTTCGTGTGAACAGCCATTTCATTGCTTACTCCGCTCCCCTGATTCTAAAACTTCAAAAGCATGTTGCTGTGTGATAGGCGAGCTTAGCACGATCTCACCAGGGGCCGCTCATGTGGAAAATTAAGTGACAAGCATTCATAACAATACCAACATCTGCAGCCAGCAGAGCACTAGAGGGGCAAGTCTGCATTTAATAAACTGACAAGTCGTGAAGGAGCGAGCTCTCTAAACACGGCCAATATGTCGCTTGTCTCATCCAGCTCTACATCTCTGGCTCGTTTCCAACACACTGGATTCAGTCAAGATTGACCCACCACAGTGGGAATTGCTTTTTAAGTGCACATGCAAATCAGTCCAAATGTAGATAGCATGTCCTCAAACCAATTGTTCATAACTGTTTTAATGAGCATTGTTGCCTGTGTTTCTTGACTTGGTGTCAATGGCAAACTGAAGGAAAAAAAGAAACTACAGAGGGCCAGGAGTAAGGCTTACCCATAATCATGTAGACAATATTCGTCATCTAGCTCCAGATTGTTCCAGATAAGGTGTTGCTGGGCAACAGGGATACCTTTAGAGACGGAAAGAGAGAGGGGAAAAGAGAAAACAACCAAGGTTGAGAGGGAGCTGTTTATATTTCATGGACTAAGTTTACCAATCAGGCAGACAGGCGAGATGGAAATACTAGCCAGCAGAAGGATCCCCAAAGATCACCACAAAAAACGACTCATGTCTGCCCCCTAAAGACAGAGCTATATTAGTGCTGAAAAAAGGCAAGCCACAGAATAGCTGTATTGTCACAACCAAAATAGTAGGCTACTACTTGTTGACATGGTGCCATACAGTGTTGCCTTTCTGTCATATCAGCTGAATTGCCAAACGTATAAGCCTCCAATTCCACTCCGAGATGCAAGAGGGCTGTAGTCTAATCAAAGAAAAAGGCTTTCTAGAGCTATTCCTTGGATTGAGATGGAGCGTTTGTCTGGCCCAGCAGCGCACTGTGCCTACGAGTGAACTCGCTGACCCGGTACTGGAGGTGGGCCAGTGTTTGTGAGTGAGCAGCGGTCCCTTCATTGTACAGTAGCATGCCCCATCACACAGGCCTGACTGACACACCTCCCACACACACACACACACACACACAGGCAATTCCGTCAGAGATGGAGAACAGCAGGAACGAGGGCTGACATGCAAATTCATTCTTTAGGCAGATATCTCAAAGTGACCTTAAAGGACAGCCAAGGTCAAAGCTATGCTCAACAATGAACAATGAATGAGTAATGTAGTACCATATAACAGTATAAGGTAACAGCATACCTAAGAATGCTAGATGAGGCTCGCAAAAACTGACATCCACATTTGCTGTTCAGAGAATAGCCTTGAGCCTTTGCCATAGAGCATAACCTTGGTCATACAAGCCTATTCACAACAACATTTTCATCAACCAATCAAAAAATAAAAAGCAAAGCCATTATCTCAACGAGCCTACTTCAAAAGGTATGAGAATCGCAATGACTGCTCTAATAATTGCTTGCACTTTCAAAAGAAAATTTTTCTCCAAGCCATAACGTAACTAAAGGCTGGCAGATCTCTATAGTAGTTCCACTAGTATAGTTGTTCCAGTCAACAGCACAAACAAAATGAAAGCCCTGGGAATAGATAAGATGCAATTCTGCAAAACAGACTGTGGCAGTGTTGTCTAAGGAAGATAAAATGCATGTCTGCCTACATAAGCATCTGTTTTATAGAAGCCTTCACCCCACAGGCTATGCACCACTCGAATGTCTTGTTGTAACGTCTTACTCCAAGCACTCCATCTCTGCAGTAGCAATACAACTTCAAAAAATTAAAATTCCCTCATTGGTAAATTGCTTTTTCTTCCATCCTTTGTTGTCTATCCATATCTTTCCAATCTGAATCTAGTAGTCCATATACTGTACATCCCATAACCAAATTGTACACCCACATTCAAACACTGGAGCCCAAAGACTGATGCATGTCTAGAAACACAATGTTATTTTCTTTTCCTGGTTAATTTAACCATCACATCATGTCACAGTATTATGAGTAGTTGTTTTACTCCACTAATTCTCGGCTAGTAATTTGCCTTTGATCTGCTCAATCAAATACAGAAAACAGTACAATATCCTGGCTTTTACAGTATTGTTGTGTGAAAAAAAAATATATATATATTGCCTTCCAAACTATTCAATATTAGTATACTATGACAGCCTACTGGTTAGCAGGTGCAACCCCAATTTGGAAAAAGCAACTAGGGCTGGGCAGTATACCAAAAATGCACTGAAACCGACACTATGAATCTTTAACCGACCTAATTTGTCACATGTCGGTAGGTTCGGTAAATGCATTCCTTCAGTGCAGTCCAGTGTGTGTGTTCCTTTAATTTAAAGCTGCTATCAGTACAATGTGAAACTTGGTGACTATGGCGACCCCTGAGTCCCACTGTGGTAGAAAGACAACTTGACATTTGTTCCCCCTCTGAGAGAAGAGAAGACAAATATATAAACAGAAGAGGTGAGGTGAAACTGCCATAATGTAAACTGAATAATGGAAAGTGAATAAACTTGTACAAGGAGGCACGTTATTTTTCCACAGCATAAGACGTGTTCATCAGGAGCCAAATTCAGGTTGGCTAGCCGATTTAACTTTGGTCAGTCAAATGCCGCTCTCTCACATCATATCGAGTGATACTCGCCCGGTGCTACAGTCTTGCTAAGGTTTGCAATCACGGTGGCTAATCTGTGTGTGGAAAACAATTTCTTCTGACAGTGAATTTTTTAGTTACAACTACATTGAGCTAGCATTTTTTTGTGCAACATACATCATTTATTAAGTTTGCCAAATACTAAAGAAACAGCACTCTCTCACATAGTACTGGATGAGGCTTGCTAGTCCAGTGTTCATCTCACAATGTGTGTTTGGAACTGTGGTGGCAAACTTGTGTGTGACAAAGAACAATTTCGCCAGCAAATATTTTAATTACAACTACATTGAGCTAGCAAAGCAGTTTTGTGTAACAAATGTGAAATTGATTAAGTTAACCAATGCTAACAACACTAATGGCAATGACACTAATGGAGAATGCAATATCTGTGCACCAAGGTAAAAAATATAAAATTATCGTTTCATTTATTGTTAGAGGTAAATGTGAGAAGATATCGTGATATGGATTTCAGGTCATACTGCCCTGCCCGAAAAGTGACTGATGAGTACTACGGCTGGGCGATATGGACAAAATCAAATATCACAATATTTTTGACCAAATACCTCGATATCGATATTGCGACAATATTGTAGGGATGACTATTGGTGCTTTCACAAAATATTTACACAATGAGATTTTTGATAAATAATCATCAGTAATGTGGATATAATGACTAAGTGGGTAAAGGCAAATAATAGAACAGCTAGAACAGTCTGGTAAGTTCAGAAAATTACATCACTTTACTGTAATGCAGCCTTTAAAACCAGGAAAAGACAACACTTATGCCATATCACGATATTACGATATCCAAAATCTAAGACGATATCTAGTCTCATGTCACGATATCGATATAATATTGCCCAGCCCTAATGGGTACCAAAAGCAGTGTGGATTTGTTGTGAGCTCTGTACCTTCCAGCCTCTGGATCTTTGCCTTGACTGAAATGACAGCCTCAAAGGGCGACACGCGCAGCTCAAAGCAGGTCCCGGTCAGGGTCTCTATAAAGAGCTCCATGGTCTCATAGAATGGCAGCTTGTACTGGAAAGCTCCCATGCTGTCGTCATTAAAGAATGGTGGCTCCTTCCTGTCGGCCATCTTGGCAGGTCAGGAGGGAAGGGCTTCAGGGAGAAGGTGAAGTGGGGGGACTGGCCCAAGATGAGGGAGAGAGGGATAGGCGCTGCTCACTGCCCTCACCACGGTCACACATTGTGCAGGATGACCACAGCTGTGGGTATGAGAAAGAAAAACACCAAATGAGCATTATAACTTTTTAAAAGGTTTGACCAGTTAAACCACTCCAAGTCCTGCAATCAAACAACAGAGAAATTGGCCTTATAGCTTATGAGAATATGAGTGAGCACAACTGCTTGTATCTTGCAGGTAAGGAATTCTGTATTTCCATGACAACACAAACACAACGCTCTGAAGCTGCACTGTAGGGAACAGACTTCACAGTTCCAGAACGTGTGAACATGCACACACAGAAAGTGATATTCTCTAACGGGTGAGACTAATAACAATTGGCTCCACTACTGAAACACACTTTTAATAAGCTGCAAATTGAGAAGCAGTTATTTTAGAACAAGGGGACGTATCAGTGGAATCTGACATGTGCAACCCCTTCATGAAATATTCAGTACAGCATAACGTCCTGGCCAAAATTCAAGCTGATCAGGTGTGTTACATCAACGGTGTGTGGTATCCTAAGCCTGACCACAGTCTCGATAGCTCACCTCTAGTGTGACTACACCCACCATAGTCTCTTATAATGGACAATCTGTATAAGTGGCAGTCCCATAAGGTCATTCCTTTATTTAGGCTGAAAATCAATACTGCTAAATTTAACATTTTACATGTTTGCCATATACCCCAGCACACTTTTGTCTGTATTTGAGTATATTCCCTTCTGTCACCCATAGCCAGAAATAGCAAAAAAACAGAAGAGTTTGAACAGTCCCCAAATTTATATGTTGTCACACCAACATATAGTATGGAGAATTAAATTAAAAACGTGGAAAAATGTGTCTGTGGAAATATCCAGGAGGGTTTTCTGAGGACCACGCTACATATTCTGGCTTGGAACTGATAACATGAATATAAGGAGGGGAAAGCATTACTATAAGTCTATAATACAAGTTATAAGACAAATCACTATTGTCTTGTCTGCGTTTTAGCTCTGGAGTGAAGTTGTTCACAAGCGCTCTCCAAGGCAAATAGAATATTAACTATTTAAATGTAAATATCTGGGTGATGAATTGGGATCTGATGGGAACGCAATAAAAAAAAGGACACCATTACAAAAAAGACAAAATGAAGAGGGAAGGTGCACAACAACATTAAAGATGAATTGGCATGCTTATTGTTGGAGAGGATGCTAACCTACAAGGCCTTAACTGTAGCCATTCAGAGGCAGGCAGGGTTGTCATAACAGGCCATTCTCTCAAGACAACGGGTAGGTTGTCAAGTTAGCCAGGCGACGTTCATTTCAGCTTGCCTCCAAGTTTATATAAAACACTGTTTGACCTGACCAAAACAGGAGTCCCAGGCCAGGTCGGCAAGAAGAGAGAAACTGTGTTAACGCTAGTTAACACAGTTGGATGGATGGAGTTGGCACTCGTCTCACTAGGATTTCAGCGGCTAACGTTAGCAGAGAAAGGTCACACAAGCAATAATCAGACCAACCGATTTTAAGCATCTAAAACCAGTCAATAATGTTAAAATCTAGCAGGCGCTCTTACCATTATCTTCTGCGAAGATAACGTTAAGGAGTGAAGCCCATTTAGCCGACGCTACTAGCTTACGTTGCCATGTTAGCCTACAACTCAAACAATGGCTACCTTTCTCGATGGTTGGCTGGCAAGCTGCTAGCTCGAGTCCTGTCCGGTCCTGAATTCCGGTCTAGCCGTCGAGGGTGTCTGCAAAACCGAGCAGCATTTCATCACGTTTAACCCTAACAGTAGGAACTACACATTGACGAAACTAGCTTGTAGGCCGGGGTCGTCGTGGTCTTCTTGTTGGCGACATCATCACACCTGTCAAGAGAAGAGGCTGAACAAAACCTTTGTGACATTGTTTGATTGACAGGCAAAGGCACCATTCAACGCCACGAATGGTGAGGCGGAAGTTCCAGGTGACTAATGAGAACACGGAGGCGGGACAACAGAGGGTCTCCGGTGTCAAAGGGAAAAAGTCTACCGTTGCAAGCCAAGTCATATCCTCATGAGACTCACCAATTTTCACATATTCTAAACATGGAGGGCATGTTTAGAACACCCACCACCCCCCAGAAACAAAAAACAAACGATGTCTTTTATTTGAAAATCATTGTATGTGTACTGTAGTGGACATCAAGACTTGGAAGAATAGGGGAGTATGGAAAATCCACACATCAGCACAAATGGCTATTTACATTCCAAACAATTATCAAATCCAAATCTTTGGTTAGCTGCCTGCAAAATCAAAGCATACATGTCACTCTTTGGCTATACTGGATGTGGGACAGTTTCAGCTTTTTGTCTCCTCAGGTGATGCCTCATCCTCTGAGCTCTCTAGCTCTTCCAACTTCTTTCAAAAAAAGTCCGCCAGAGTGTGCATATTATAGTCTCCTATTCAGTGTAAAAATGGTTAAATGGTGAACTGCATCTAAGATATCCACACACAATCAAAAAATTGGAATATTGAACAAACACCTGAATTAAATATCAACTTACCTTTCCTCTTTCCATAAAATGTGTTTTCAAATGTGTCATTTTGTAGAGTTCCCACCCCTATAGATAGGATAGTGGAATGCTTTGTGTGGAAATGCTTTGTGAGGATGCAGAATAATAGCATATGTCCATAACTAAATGTCCTCTAGAATAAAATGAATGGCAGGGTCTCAGAGAAGTAGGGATGTAGTGGAGGGTAAACCCACCTAAATTCAGTCAACCCACCTTTTTTGCCTGACATATTTCAAAATGTCGTATTAAAATCATTTCTTCCAAGGGGGGGGGGGGGGGGGGGGGGGGATGATAAAGGGGAGAAAAGCACAGATCAATACTTTAATGAAAATAGAATAGAATTTTGTGGTGTTGGTTTGCCTTGTGTTGATCACTAACTGGAGGTCATAGTTTATTGGCCTTTTCATGTACCACTACATCACTGTCGAAGAGGCTGAATACTGAATATCCATGAACAGCAACCAGGTGGGTTTCAGGGTGAAGTTCTCCTTGAACGCTGACCAGGGAGCAGCTTCAACACCTCCTTTCTTTGCATAATAATTTGTGGCGAATTTAGGCAAAACCCGAACCTTAATCATCCAAAAAGGATAGTGAGATGAAGGTGTTAATAAAGACCGGTCTAAAGCCCCCTCTCTCTGGAATGAGCATCCTGCTGATGCCAAGGAGTCAGACACTGATCAACAGTCATGTCTAGACTGAAGATGGGTGAATACTTAAACCACACTGAAACAAAAACTCTCTCCAACACTATTGATCTCTCTCATCTCCAATGCATTGCTCCACAGTACATGTCAAAACAAGTAAATTTGAAATGATCACACACATTTCAGATAGCATAAAATATGTTTCTTTTTAGTTAAAAATGAATTTCTTTTTCATCACAGCCAAAGTTAAGAAATGGATGAATTTCATATTAATAAAAAACATTGTCAAAATGCCTAGGACAGTAAGTAAACACATTGATCTCTCATAACCATGATATGGCACAAACCCAAAGACATGGAATCTCAACATGGCAAAGCCAAAGGACAAACAAAGGGCATTTTCAAAATAAACAAATCATTTATGGTTAATTTCTGCAGGCCTTGAGGCTAAGCATATGGTATGCTTATAAAGTGCTATCATGTATATTAAATAAAGACAAACAGTATTTAATAATTGTTACATAATCTGATCTGTTACTGAGATGATTTTGGAAATGCTGTTGGAAGTTGATTGGAATCACTTTCATTTGCTCCTTTAATTTCCTTCCAAAAATAAGCCACAGTATTTATATGAATTTATATGAATAAATAGTCTATCAACAGTGTATTGGATCTCCAATCCTTCAGCCATTCAAATAACAAAAGAATGACTCCACAATTGTACAACTGACTGATGCAAAACAGTTCAGTTCCCACCAAGAGCATTAAGTGGATCATCAAATATGTTGCCTGAATCTGCTGTTGCACTGGTGTCCTGGGATGGCGAGGTTTTCTTCGATTTTTTGGGAGCCTTTGTCACTGGTTTTGCTGTGCTCGATGAGAAGATATCATCTTTAGAGAAAAGAAATGTGGACAGAATATTCTGTTAAACAATGACAATTTTAAAAGATTTCAGTTGTTGAAATTTACTAAGCCACACAATACGCACAAAACTAGTGTAATGTAAATAAAACAGAAATGCCTGCATGTTTTTGTTTTTTCGTAAAGTGCTTACCCATGTCATCATCAAATATTGACTTGGTCTCCCCCTTCTTCTTGACCTTCTCTTTTGGTCTTGAAGTGGCTGTCAGGTCGGCGAAAATGTCAATGTTGTCGTCAAATAAGCTGGCATCAATGGGCTTCTCTTTGTGCTTCTTGTGAACTTTAGGCACAGTGGCTACTTCATCCTGGGAAAACAGAAATTCAGCCAATAAGGGAAGACATGACCAGTGCTACACGCTGGCACAGAAAACCTTGTTGACAGTTTTAACATCAATGTGATAATGAAAGTACCTGGAAGATGTCCTGCTTGGGGAAACTACTGCTGCTCTTGGTGTCTTTACTGGCTGTGGATGTGGGGGTGGAGCTGTTGCTCACTCCAAAGATGTCCTCTTCATCATCATTATCTTCTTCCATAAAGGAAGAGGCCTTGGCCTTCTTAGTAGCTGACCTCGGCTTGACCTTCTGGAAAAGGTCATCTCCTTGGTCGTCAAAAATGGACGGAAGTGTATTCTTCTCTTTGTCTTTCTTCAATATTGTGCCGCTATCGGCCTGATCTTGTGCAGTCGTGGTAGTGTGTCTGGAGGAGGGTGTGGTGTGTTTTGTGACTGAGGCGGCTCCGAAGACACTGCTGGAGCCAAACAGGTCGTCCTCATCAGGAGAAGGCAACACCTGTCTATTGCTGCTCCCCTTACTAGAGTCTTTCTTTCCAGGGTTTGTGGATACTGGCAATGTAAGGACAGAGGGTCTGGGAGAGATTTCAGGGAATGAAGGTTGAGAAGGTGAGGAGACGGGAAAGGCAGTGGTTGAAGTCGAGTTAGGTAGAGTTGGACTGGCTAGGATCTGGGCAGACTGGCCTGGGGAAGGTAAGACTAAAGCAGACAGACTGGGGTTCTGTCCAGGCGTATCCTCTCCCACGCTCTCTTCTTTATCCTCCACAGATCTCTGGGCTGCTTGCTGCCTGGCTGCTCTGGACTGGGGCCTCCGGCGCACAGAGCCTTTGGTACGACTCTGCATGAGAGAAGATGTATACTCACAACAACAGGAACTTATCCAAGAAGGCAGTGGAAAAGCAACTGAGAGGACTCCAGAGAACACTGACACAATGGGCCTCATGCAGGGAGCGATATACAAACAAATTTTCTCTTATTTTTGTTCGTATCCACGATTTGTTCTTATTTTGTTAGAACCCATTGATTTCTGGGATTCACTAATGTTTTCTTATTTTTGCTCTTCTCTTAGGTAAGAGAAAATTTTAGAGTGGTCGAGAGCACTCTTACCAAGATAAGAAAAAAACATCTCGTTTTCACAGTCCACAAATTGTTTGTCCAACGCAAGGAAACATAAGTTTTAAATTTGAGGAACATTAAAAAAAATGCATGAATATCATATAATCAAATTTAGATTATTATATGTTTTAGAGTAATTATAATGATTGGATTATTAAATTTGTGGGCTACTATTGATCCATTGATCCCAATTAAGACTATAAAAACCCTTGGATGATATTGCGTGCGTTCAGCTTCTGAAAGGCTTACATACTGCTCTTAGATGCTTTGGCCATCCAGGCCTTACGCAGAGAACGCGTTTTTAGAGATCGCACAGATCTATTTTATGAGACAGTTGAATGGCTCCTGAGCCGTTTCAGATTGCCAAGAGCACTGCTTTTAGATTTGTGCAATACTCTGGAGCCTCAAGGTGGCATCTCTCCAATTCTTGGCCATGTGCCAGAGTATTTGCACATGGCACAACACCTGCCCTTATATGGTGTTTAGGGGGCTAATAACAAACAATCGGCCACACGCCTCCAATTTATGATCAAGTGGGATTCATCATTCAGCACACCTGGGTAAGAGCAGATTTGGATGGTTAAGAACGTTTGGTGCATCTGGAGTTGACTTCTCTTATTTTTTCTCTTAACAGAAAATTAAGAGAAAATATAAGAGAAATTTAAGAGAATGTTGTTGCATGAGGCCCAATGTTACAGACTCCAAGACCCACCTTGTTGGTGCTCTGCAATGCAGTGACCTGGACCGGGGTGTCGAAGCTCACCCCTCCCTCGCTGTCTGTGTGGGGCCCCACAGGAGTTGTGACGGGGCTGGGGCTCAGGCTGGAGCTGGACACCCCAGAGGAGGAACCAGGGGCCAGGCCAGGGAGCACACTTACGGCCCCGGGGATACGGGGGACAGCACCGGGGAGCAAAGCACTGGGGTTGATCACCAGATTGGCCTGGGTGTGAAAGGAGCAAATGCACCCATAAAGTAATTCATAAAGGCTAAAAAGACATCATGAGCCCTAGTCAGACTATTAAAGCAGATAGTCTTTAATCAGAGTTGAATACATACTACATACATGCATATGCCTCAAAGCTAAGCATTTTCAACTACAGACGTTAACCCTCTCTACTCATGCTTCCCAATGTGGTCCCAAGCAGCAGATCAATCAGAGAGGAAAACAAGAACCCAGGAATGTGGATGGAAGAGATGCAAGAACAAGATGTGTGAGCAACATCTGGTGAAATTGCAAGAAAGGGTGAAAAATGCTTTCAGCTTCGCAAAAATCAAATAAAAGCAGAGCTTTATCTTCATCAATTAGACAGCCATGCCATCTTAGCCAAGCTTTTAAGTCAGAATGTGAAGAAGACCAGACATTTTTGCTTCAAGAGAGCTTCCAAGAAACCTCACAAAGGGGAATATGAAAGCCTCTTCAGAAGGAATAAAGGAGTGAAATGTCAAAAAGAAGAAGTCTTTGAGCCTTTGATTCAATAAAAACAAAAAGAATTACTTGAAGTTTTCCAATCCTTGACGAGGGATCTCTAGGTTTTACAGGGCTTGATGCAGGCTTCTGTGCGGTTACATAACATTGCAGGTTCAGAATTGACACTAATGGAGGCATTTCTTGTGTTCACCTAGAACCAACCCCTTCGATGCATTACTATATCTCTAGCAGTAAATTAAGGGTGTCGATAGATACAGTAACATTGTATCAAAGAGTATAAAAACAGCTAATACAAGTAACATCTATTCCTAGATGAAAAAAGCACATGACCATGCAAGTGTGTACATACTCGCCCAAAGAAACAAAGCAGTCCATGATGTGATATGGAGCTACACTATATTCTTATAGTAAACGTACCTCACTCTCTGGCGTCGATTCTGAGCTTGCAGCTTTCAGAGGCGCTTCGCTGTTAGGCTTACTGGGCTTTTCTGCTACTTTCTGAGCATGGAAATCAAAGGGGAAAACATGAGACAGAGTTGAAAGTTCTCCCTGTGGCCTCTAATTTAGAGAGGATTTGATTAGATGACTTTTTTCAGGGAGCTGATTTTCCTTCTAATGTACTAACATACAACGCCTGGGAAGCAAGACTCCAGCTAAATTCTAACCACCAACAGAATCATTGAATTGCTACCGGAGGAACAGCTTTGGGCTTGATGGAGCTGAAGAGGTCATCCTCATCATCATCTGCGAACAGACTCGGTGCTGCCGGCTTCACTGAGCTGAGCTTGGCACTCTAAAAACGCAAGTACACACAGTCGTGTATCATCAAGGCTCAATGCATCGGGAAACACAATGCAGCAGATTAACAGATGTGTATTACACCTACAAACACAGACAAAAGAAGATACACATACAGATAGCATATCTGTTTGACTGACCGCCGCTTTCCCTGAGGTGGCAAACAGGTCTACATCTGGGTCATTGTCCTTCTGCTGCGTCTGACTGAACAGCAGTTCCTCATCCTGGAACACACCTGTGCTCTTTGTCCGCGGTCGCTCCTCTGTAGGCTGGAAGCAAAATATACACACACATTAATACAACCTTGACTGCAGTAGAAACAATGTTTCATGTGGATTTTGTTAGTAGATGTGGGGGCAAAGGGTTGTTTTGGTTCTGGGACCCAGGATTGCTCCCTGGCCCATTCCAGGATCAGTTCAATCAGTGCTGCAGTTTAAGAAAGGCTAATTTTTTTTGTATTTTTAACAGGGACAATGCACATTAAGAAACATTACTGTAAATGTATCAGATTTAGCCATAAGGCTAATTTTCATCTGCAGTCCCTGGGCAGGATATTGGCTCTGTATATTTATATCCTGATATGTGGACAATTGAGCTAAAATTGCAGGGTTTTTTTGTTTGGAACAGGCTGACCAGTAAGGCTTTCCTAGCTGTGGGGGGCTTCTGCAGCAAAATCAATGTAAAGGAAACACAGGGCAGTAAATTTTGGCTGAACTCACTTTGAAATATGTTTGTGTGTTCCTGTGAATGTGTATGGAAAAAAACAAACTTTTCTGACGTTTGTCGTGAATCTCTGATAATCATACAAACCTTTAGTTTGTTTCTGGCAGTGGATTTACTGGGAATACAAATCGGATCATTCCAGTCTGTGTCATCTTCCTCCTCCTCCTCATCAAACAGACTGACAGTGTTTGGTTTAACTTTCTCTTCCTTCTTCTCCTCGTTCTTAACATCTGGTGGTGGGCTGTCCTTGGAGAGGAAGTCGCCATCTCCGTCAGTTTCATCCAGTGGGCTCTTGGTCTGCTTGTTGGCGAGAACGTCGATGCCTCCAAAGAGACTGACTGCTCCAACGGGCTTCTTTTTAGTTTCACTGCTCTCTGATGCTGACGAAGGGAGCTGCGCCTCAGGGCTCTTTACTGCTGGCTTCTCCTGCTCTGAAGGCTTGTCCTCTGCTGCTCTCCTAGAAGCTGCAGCCTCCTCTGGTTGCTCTGTGTCAAACAGGGAGGGAGACTGGGAGGCCACAACAGTGCTCTGAAGAAAACGGGCAATAAAATAATTTGATTAGAGTGAGACAATGTAGTTGAAATTGCACCATAAAATAACAATTCCCCAATTACATTATATAACACTGTTGCGTGAAAACTTGGTAGCGCTTTTGGTGATTTTCCTGTTTTCTGTTTAATTTACCGTTTGCAAAATAACGATTGACATAGTGATCCACAAATCCGTGCTTAGCATCCGTCTGCTTCCTCCGACATGTTGCTCCAACAATTCCAACAGTTCCAACAGAACCTCGGACACCGCACTGAGTATGGCTCAGAAGTACAGTACGGCTTTTGTTGCAGCGGTTTGTCTCTGACAAGGACATCACACGGTAAAAATGTTTTTTTGCAGAACCACTGAGTCAGATTGTAGCGTCTATGGTAACGTCCATCTTCAAAGTTTGTCAGATAGCAACAGTAACTAAGGGGGGCGGGAGTTAACATAAATGTTGCAAACGGTCAATTGAAGAGTTTCATGGTCCTCTTGGGGTTAAGAAAATTCTCTGACCGCTTGGGCTTCAAAATCAATTGGATAATGTCAAAAATGCATCGCCATAAAGATAAAAACGAGGCTGTTTTTCTTGGTTTCTGAAGTTGACATTTTGGAGATACAAACTTTTGACCCGACAGTGACGCATTATGCATCTATTTTTGACTTTTGATCCATCTTAAAATATATCTTAGCTCACTCACTTTGGCAGCTGGGGCTGCAGTGTTTGTGCGGACGACAGGTTTGATGCCAAAGAGGGATCCTTTATCTTCATCATCATCACCCTCATCTTCAAACAAGAGCGCAACTCTCTGAGTCTTCTTCTGGCTGCATCAACAACAGCGACAGGAGGGAAGGGGAGATAATATTCCTCGACATTAATAACACAACATACAGGTGAGAGCCGAATCCTTGCTTCCTGTTTTATTTTTCAAAAATGTGTACTTTATTCAATAAAGGAAGAAAGTGATATCTAAGAATTTGAGTACCAAATACACAAGTATGATCAGTAAGAAGTACACATTTGAGATCCACAAAAACAGTGTGCAAACATTTTTTGCTATTGTTCAGTTTGTGTGAAGGAATTATGAGTGTGTAATACTTCCATCCAAAAAAACAAACTTCATAGCTTCCTTTTGTCCCTCATATACCATAAATCTCAATACCTTGACTCTTTTGTTGTAGCAAAAAGGTCATCTTCATCATCGTCAAAGAGGCTGCTGCCTTGCGGAGGTGTTTTGGCACTGGGGAGACTGGAGGGGGCGCTGGCACTGGGCTTCATCCCTCCTGCCTTGGTCTCTGGCTTCCCTGCACTGGGTTTGGAGCCGATCCACTGGTCCTGCCATTCACACATTCCAACAAATAATGTATCATAATAACCCTTCAATCAAAGAAGCTACAATAAAATATTACTTTCTTTGAAGAGCTCGTTTGTTTTCGGGACATTTTAACAAACATTCTTAAATTACTTTTGTTGACAAGGTTTGCCTGTCATCCACCAATCCACAAAAAAAAGAGGGCACATTTCGCAACAAAGTATCTTTTCCCTCAGTTAATTCAATAAAGTAATGAGAATAGAGTTTTTGTATTCACTTACCTCATCATCACTGAAGAGGGAGCTGGATACAGTCTTCTTGGGTTGCGGTGTGGAGGCTTTAGCTTGGTTAGGTTTTGGTTTAGATTTAGCTGCAGATGCAAACAGATCCTGCAAGACGGAAGACAAGATGGTAGTTATACACTTACTGCAAAAACAAGCTTAACCTACTTCAGTTTTGGTCAGGCATGTGAAAGAATATGTCTGTTTTCCCACCTCTTCTTCATCGTCATCAAATATGGACAGGGAGGCCTTGCCGATTTTGCCCTGGCTTGTAGGTTCAGGCTTGGACTGGCTCTTAGGGATGGTTGGAAATATCTGTGGACGCAAGGCGCACAGTCATTAAGTAAAACATATCATCACCGTTATTACTTTGATTACCAATGAATCTTAAGAGCCTTACTTGTGCGTCTTCGTCATCAGAAAAGAGGCCTCTGGTCTGGGGTTTCTGAGTCTGCTTGGTAGAGGCCTTCCCAACATCTGGAGCCGGCCCGTTCTGAAACGCACAACACCAGGATGAAAACTGAATGAAAACAGCTTTCTAACCCTTCTTGAGTGGACAAGGTATTATTCTTGAATGAAAATATTGGTATGGTACACCCAACAAGAACTAAACTAGGTCAACAAGAGTTAGACAACAATCTATTCAGACCTCCTCTGATTTCTCAGACTCCTCGCTGGTAGACGGCTGACGTTTTTTCAGGCTCTCAGTGAGCAAGTTTTTAGTCCCAGGGCCAAACATGGAGATGGCCCCCGCTGGCATCTAAACACAACAATCAATTATCATCAGCAAAGGAACTCTTCACTACAGACAAAAGAAAAAGCACACTGTTGACATACTGTGCTGATTATGTGACTAACTATTAATACAAAGAGAGCTTATTCTGAGAGTGAAGAGCAGAAGAAGTCGTCAAGCTAAGCAGTTCGACTCCAATGACATGTCTTTACCTTTTTCTCCGGGGGTTTAGCCTGCTCTTCCACTACCTCCTTCTTGCTCTGAGCTGGAGGCGGGGCGCTGTAGCTCTCATTGAATATATCACCATCCTCATCATCTTCATCAAACAGGTCTATGGCCTTCTTGGGTTTGAATTTCTCCTGTCCAGCTGAGCAAAGGAAAGTGGTTTTCAAGTAAGGATCCCATCTGGACCTGGACCGAAGCACTAAATGGCCAATTCTCACACACTTACCAGAGCTTGACTTCTTCAGGCTTTTACCGCTGAAGAAGTCATCGTCCTCTTCCTCATCGTCAAATAACCCGCCTGCTGCTCCTCCTCCACCGCCTCCTGTAGGGGCCTGTTTGGGGGTGGCCTGGGTCTTGGGTTTAACTGGCGTCCCATTCTCCTTGCTCTCCACTGAGTCAGAGTCATTCCCTGAACTGAACAGGCTGTTATCTGTGGGGAAAAAAATGATGTGGTTTGGTTGGAGGGAGGATGATTTATCAGCAGATGAGGCAGTGGTTTCAGCTGTCACAACGTCCAGTACCTGGGAATATCGAAACGGCACCCGGTGGAATCTTCTTTCCAGGCTTGCCAGATTCTAGCAAGGGAAAAGAAAAGTAAACAATCCACCCACTAAAATGACTACTGTTGGTGAAGAGTTAATATTGAAGGAACGCCTTAGTTGATCTTTGAAAACCAATATTTATTCAAAGCCATGCATGACAGCAGGGTGGCTTTCTGGTTTAACAACCTGTGTACATTATGAGTGTGTATCTCACAGTGGGATATACACACTCACAAATTTCTAATTACACTGTGTGCAATGTGTGGCAATCTGGTTGTCCAAATTCTTTAATCTGTCTGTACCTCTCTTATTTATATGGCTTTGTACATATTTGTCTGGAAAGGCTGTCTTACCTGCGGTGTGAGCAGTGCTTTTCGTGCTTTCATGCAGTGCTTTTTTTTCTTCAGACGCAGGAGGTTTTGGTGCCTCAGAGAAAAGATCACCCTGAATGGCAGAACATCATACAACACAGGTCAAACTGTGGCTGGAGCCCAGAGTTTCTGTCTAATGTGCAACTGGAATCGACAGAGGGAGCAATGACATGCCACTGAGTTCATTATACCTCGTCCTCATCGTCAAACAGGCCTCTCCCTCCGCTGAAGAGGCCACCTTTCCCTCCAAATGGAGAGAAGTCATCGTCATCCATCTTTGGTGGCTTGAACATGTCATCGCTGTCATCTTCAGCTGCTGTTACCAAGTAAATAAACAGAATTGAACAACATACTGGAAACTTTGTGACTGCTTCTGAAAAAAACTGAAAAGCATAAATATACATTGTGATACAAATCAAGTGATGATGAATGAGTGTCCTACCCAGTGGCCTTGCAGGCTTTGGCTCTTTCTTGCCTTTACTTTTCTTCTTGGATGTCAATGCTTCAAGACATGGCATGGTAGAAACAAAACATCCATGAGCATGCACATGCAATGATGGCACTCCTCACTGACGGATCTCTTTCAATGTAAAATTAAATTAAGCGCCACAGCACCTTGATGCTGAATTTTCATAAAAATGAAACATGACGAGTGTGAGGAACAAAAAAAGAAATAGTGAAAATATTCTGCTAACTGGTAGAGAAAAAGACAGACTTACATGTGCGATCTCCCTCTGGTTTGCTAACTGGTTCACCTTTGATTCGCGCCGCAAGCTCATCAGCAAACGACGATGAGCTTGTGTTCTGAATGTGACACAAAGACTTACATGAAGAAAGAAGAGAAATAGTATACATGAATATTCCCTCTAGTAGCCAAGTAACACATCTGCATGATTTCAGACTCAAGCTAAAAATAAGCCACTCACACAACTACTATGGTTACATATCATATATCTGTTGTATCAATTTAGGTCATACTCTAGCCAACAGTTATGACAGGCATACCTTTTTGTCATCATCATCATCATCATCATCCTCTTTGTCTGACTCTCCAAATATGTCAGAATCCTCATCCTCCTCTTCATCATCTTCATAACTCAACATGGACGACTTCTACAGGGGTGCAGGGAGGATCCAAAATCAGGGATTTGTTTACAATGACCTAAATTTAAAAATGAATCTTTGATACTGGGTTTGGCAAAGTGAACGCCAGCTCACCTTCTTAATACTGCCATGACCCTCCTCCTCCTGGTCAAAGTCCTCATCTGAATGCTGTTGATATAATTACCATAAGGTTTCACTTTACTGTGTAAGATATGAACTATATATTTTGACAAATGGTGTGACTCTTTTTTGATCAAAAGAAAGATTTAAAAAAAAATCTTACAACTGCTTCTTTGCCGTCATCGCTCTCGATTACACTGTCTCGATCACTGTCGATGGACATTTCTGGAAAGGGGTGAGAATCATACACGTACATGAGAAAAACAACTATATGGTATGAGTGTTGGCATGTGATGAACAGTGCGTTAAAACACTGCCGAGGGTATATTACCATCACTAGAGAGATCACCAAGTCCAACATCATCTTGCTCCATGAAGGCCTGGGAACCAATAAGATATGGAAGGGGCCTGTCCACATAAAGGTCCTGAGAATATAAAGACAGAGAAAGGCACAGAGAGTAAACCACATTAAAGTATTTGTGAAGTATTTGTGTCATTTGGAATGACCCTAGGAAGTGAATAAACGAAAATGCTGACGACACTAATAAACAGCACAATCTCCCTCAGTGGTTGTTTCCGCTTTCCTGGCTCAAGATTAAGAGCAGGAACACACCTTAGGCTCCAGGATGGCCTCCACTCTGTCTGTGGTCTCCTCATCCTCCGAGTCCGAGTTTCCTGCTTTGATGTCCAGCTGCTCAAAGGCAGAGTCCAGCACCCTCAGACCATAGTTCACCGCTTCCTGCATCTTAGGGATCAACTCTGCCTCTTTCTGCTCCCGAGTCTTCTCCTGAGGAAAAACACATGTGACAGGTGAAGTGGTTTACAGGACTTGTAGGTAACGTGTGTGCCAAGTTTATACACGTTACATTTTCTATTGGAAAAAGTAAGGAGAAGGATGGATGAATTATTAATACCTGCTCAGGCTGCTTCTCCAAAGCCTCAGCCTTGGGTACAGGCTCCTCTACCTCTTCATCATACACTCTCTGATACAGGAAACAAAGAAAGAAGGCTGTTTTTACGAGGTAACTTACACCATCAGATTTTCACTCCCCAAAAGTAGAATTAACGGATTTAGTATGTAAGCCACAATTACAATATAATAAGTCAAATTACAGTATAACAAAACAGAACTAATTTGATAATACATTACATTTTCTATGAACTGTGTATTGGAAAGCATGAGGAAGTCGTTAAAGACAGAGTGCAAGCAGCTGTCTGTGGCCTTGGTGTCACGAATCAGACTGTCCAGCTGCTTTTCAATCTCGTGGGTCTTTGACAGCATTCTCTGGGAGAAGTCTTGGAGGAACAGGAAGAGCTGTGAAGAGGGGGACATATTTATTGCGTCAGCCACAATTGCAGGGTTCATTTCATTACCCCAAAGCAGAGCTCATTACACAGTCCTCTCAAGTAGCAGTAACTCTGGAGGCAGCTAGTTGAGAAAAGATGATGATGAATCATCAAGTTTGCTTGGGCTATCCCAGAGCTGAAGAGCTTTCTGACTTACCCCTGAGTCAGCTGCCAAGGACCAGTTGGCACTGGTTTGTCGCATCTCTTCAAGAGTCCAGGGTCTCTCCCAAACCTGAGCATCTTTCCCCAAGTGCTCACTCTGCCTAGGGCCATTCGCCATTCCATCTGGCAACCCGCTCATCTGCAATCAGATCACTTGTTGCTATTGATGTAATTAGTCATTTGAAAAGGCGGCTAAGCAGCTGACGTTACTAAACGTTGGCTAACTAATGTAGTTTCACTCCTAGACTGTAAGCAACACAACACGCTAGTTCGCGCTCAATACAAGTCTGCACAAGACACAGAAAACCTGCTATGTGAGCACATAAAGTTGCCGAAATACAATATCCTTCAACTGGCTTTCACAACCTGATGGAATGTTACTCTGCTGCAAGAAAAAGCGGGGACAGACTGCTGTTTGGCTAGCTAGCTAGCTTAGCTAACAGGGTAGCTAATGTCAATGTTAGCTAAAACCGTTCAAAGAAAGAGAGAACAAGCTGTCCACCCAGATTTAAGTGATCCAATGCTTACCTTGAACACCTCGGGTCTACTGTTGTTCGCGGTGGTAAACTGTGGTCAGAAACGACGTAAATAATGAGATCGATTATGCTAAATTTGGCCTTTTCCTCATTGGTCTTCTGACAGGTCAGCCATGTTCTGTCTGCAGACAGTCACCTGACTACCGTTGCCTAGCAACCCAGTGAAAGTGGGGCGGAGTGGTGACCAAACCAAACCAAAGAGGCGAAGCCGAAAACAAACAGCTATGTCATAAATAGTAGTATGGATTGATTTCAGCTTTAGTCGGTAATTACCTGTGATGATCATCCGTTAGGCTACTTATCTTAGCCGAAGAACATTCATGATTTAAAGTGCACAAAAATGACAATTATTGCTACTCCAATCCAACATGTATTCACATGTTCAGAACTGTCTCCAAAATGAAAGAGAGCTATGGCACAAATTCATGTTTTGGTTCGCCACACTCACAGAGCTTACTGGTTCTACATTCACCTCATGTGCATACATCACAGATGGAAAGATAACTTAAAATGTGTGTAGAAACACCCAAATGTGTGTAGCCATGACTGATGTGCACTCAGGCCTACTATACAGCCTGACTAGAATGTCTAGTTAGTTTATCTTCTTGCTCTTCAGTGGATTGCACAGACAAAAGAGCTCAGGTGGAACACAGTACCACAGGGCAGGAACACTTCTGAACATGTGCAAAATGTAGAGCTCAAAATTATTTCAGTTTGCTCTTCCAGGACAATCCTGACTTTGACCTGTCGGATGCAAACCCCCAATGGCAGATTGGATTTAAAACAACCTGACCCACAGCTAAAGATATTCTACAGCCAACAGGACACACAGGAGAGGCTTATCAGAAGTGTCTTTATCACCCATAACATCAAAAAACACCCAGAGATACACTGATATCTATGCAGAACAAAGCAGTGGAGCGTTTCATTCCACCATTATTGCGCTATAAAGCTAATCAGTGCCCATTTAGTACCAGGTGTTTTGTACCAAATCAAATTACAGCAAGTATGCAATGTACATCAGTGCTGTTATGGGCTCCTCATAGTTATGCTGTTCTGAGAGTATAGTCTAATTTACTGTGTGTCACATGAGACAGAAGACATTACAGAGATCAGGTTATAGTATTCTTATTAGTTCATATTCTAATTAGCTGTTACATTGTTATACTGTGGGGAATAAACACTCAAAGAATAAAACATTCATGAAATAGTTGTTTTGAATGTCAGCAGAGTCACAATAACATAATTTGAAATTACATTTGTTAGTCACATTAAATATGAGCCACATTTGTGTCAAAGTCACATTTCACTGTTGTGAAAACCTCCTAACTCCAGTTGGTGATTTTCATGTTTTTATTTCAGTTGAAGGATTACATGCTCCTCTAGGGCTAGACAAAGTCCTACAACCCTTTAAGCTTATAAAATCCTTTCAAAACTCATGGGATAAACTCAAACATGTATTGTGGTCAATCTGTAAACATTTAGGAGATACACCTAACAGTGACCCAACAGTTGTATACAGTACTGAAAAAGTATTGTGTGTCAGTGTATTGATGTTTGTACTTTCACTTGGCTTTGACTCAAGTAATCCCCCCCCTGGTTTATAGAAAACTTGTATGAGGCATTTTGCAATACTGAATTTCAGACTTCACTGTTGCTGACATACATGAGGGAGCGGCTCATTGTTAAAGGGAAGAACATTTTCAGACAGAGGTGAAGAAAAAAGGCCAGACGCAGCACTGAAAAACAGACACTAGCTGACACACAAGCTGTAACCAAAACATCTAGCCTGTTTCTAACTTCAACTCAAAAATCGACAGTAAGTATCTTTATATTGCAAAGGGTGAAAGTAGCAAAAGAAGACCTTGACCTAGCTGAGTTAGTGAAACAATTTGTTATCATGGTATTGTAGCTGTATAATTCAAACCTACACCACTGAGGACTTTAATATTTCACGAGGATATTTCAAGTGGAAGGTTAGGAGAATGTTGGAGAAGATTAAGAAGAAGTTGTGTTGAGAGTTTCAGCTGGAATATAGGTTTTCCAAGAGCAATGAACCTCTTAATTTTAGATGAAAACCTCCTGTAAAGCCAAATTATGTCTCTGACCTCTCATGAGAATAAGCAAAATATAACCCTCCTCCCTCCAAGGAAAAGAATATGATGATCTGAACTAACAATACCTAAAGATTGCCTGAGAAGGAGACTGAAACAGATACAAATTCTACAGCAATGCATGTGACAGCAGTGAAGAGGACATAATCAGATACTTTATTAATACCAACATGGAAACCCAGTATGCATTGGGCAGAAGGCAGGACACGGCCTGGTCCACCACAGGGCAAACACAGATAGACAGACAATCAGTCACACTCATACCAGCGAATTTTCAGTCTCCAATCCACCTGACTTGCATGTCTCTGGAATGTGGAAGGAAAATGTATAAAATCATGTTATTCGCTCAGTTAGAGTCTGCATTTTCCCATAGCCCGTAACAGAAGACAGATTGAATAATGTGCATGTTGTTAATCTTTACATTACTTAGATTTATGTAACTTACATCCATATAAATGCACAGTTATAAACATGTTGGCCTAAGCATTCAGTAACATTTCAGATGATACTGAGCAAGAAATAGTGTTGTGTTTCTGAAGAGGTTTCATTCCCATATTCCCAGTCCCATATCCATTCAGCTTCCAACTCAAGCCTTTGGAGTTTCTCAGTGGATCAGTTATACTTGGACAATAATCACATGACAGTGAGTCTGACTATGTGTGCATGTGACAGCAGAATTATAAACGACATTGAGCTAATGCATCCTTCAGAGTCGGTCCCCATAAAACATGAAGATGAGATCAGACAAGCGAAGGAAAGACATGGTATACTTTAAAGCGCTCCACTGGAGAATACAGGCAAAGATGCTCAGGCACAAAGTTTAGAAGCAACACAGAAAGGTATAATTCACTCATGTGGAGTTTGTGAATCTGAAATTCCATTTATTGAGGACAACCAGGCGTCCCACTAGCAGACGAAACAAGAGATATTTCCGTCTGTCTGAAGCTCATTTCATCAGCCATGCTCACCTCCGTCAATATCAAGCCAAGCAGAATGTACTGTATGTATACAAGCAACATTTTGGGATGTGGAGTGATCATGAGACAGGATACTCATAACACTCGATACTACTTCACAAATGAAGAAGTTCAGCTCACACCAAGAAGCCTCAGTCCAGTATTTCTTCAAAACCAAGAGGTCTTGAACTTCTTCATTTGTGAATCTATGTGGTTCATGCCCTCATCTTCACCCTCGTCCAGCGCACTGCTATGCATAGCGCAACGCAAACTTTATGGGCTAACAATAGTAATAATAAACAGGAATATTTACAAGTCTAGAGAATATTGCACTGGGATCCAGAGTATAAATAGGCATAAATAAACATAAACATAAACATAAACATAACTATACAGCCAGAAGAACTGACAGTAGGTACAGATGCTGCTGGATATCAGCAATAGAGTGCTATTGTCATTGCGGTGCTATTCAAATCAAATCAAATCAAATCAAATTTTATTTATATAGCCCATTTCATACAAATGTAAACTCAACGTGCTGCACATTAAAAATGAAAGTAACAAAGTGCATCATTTAGACATGTATACAAACACACACTCTCTCTCACACACACACACACACACTCATACCCTTAACCAAATGCCTGAGAAAAAGGAAGGTCTTAAGCCTGCCTTTAAATGAGGACACTGCTGTGGCAGACCTCAGGTCATCAGGCAATTTGTTCCAGAGAGTGGGACCATAGTGACTGAATGCACCGTCACCAGATTTCTGTTGTCGATTTGGTGCTATTGCCAGTCCTCAGCATGATCTAAGCTCTGCCTTGTGATCCAAGCGACCTCCTTAAACTCACAACTGCTTTACGTCTGGGACACCTTCAAAATGACATACTGTAAAAAACAGAACAAAAACAATGAATCAGTTGATGGTGAAACTGATCCGTTTGCCTCAAAGTAAACAGCAGTCTAATGGGAGATGTCCAAGATGATTTGAGAGACAGTTTGTGTAATACTCTGGAGGCCGGTATTGAAAAGGAGGAGAGGTGATCCATCGGTGGAGAAGTATCCTTCGTTATTTCAGATATTGTGTTTACATGGAAGCAAAACAGAGGGCATTGTTTCATTGCCTCATTGCTCCACTCACGTCAGTCATTTCTCTCCTGGAGGAAAGGCATGGAATTTAAAATAAACCCAGATGCCTTTTACTGGAATCACTGAGACCACGTTTTTTAATTTTGTCATCAGGCCACATTACGGTAATGGATGCTGCTGTTGAGAAAGTAGCTGTTGAGGAGCTGCGGCTTTCAGCGGCTTTGGTAATGATGTGGAAACTGGAGCTAGCTTCAAGGAACCCACTGCTTTCACAATCAGGCAGCAGTGCCTCAAGCTCAGCAGACATTTTCTCTGTCTTTCCAGCACACTCTCAAGAGCTCCTCCAAGCAGTGGGTTAGAGAAATCAGAGTTTTTCCTTAGTACGTTCAAAAAAGAGAATAGCGAATATCTTTCAACTTGGGTCAGAGGGACAAGGAGCAGGGGATGGACACACTGAACTGACTTCAGATCTGTGTGACATCTTGGTAAAGGCTGGCATGGGGAATTCAACCAAAGGTATTCTGTCATCTGCTTCTGCCAAAACAGTCAAATTGTAATTAAGCGCTTTCATGCTACGATTGCCACTCCATTGTTTTGAATACTGGCACAGTTTGCCCCAATACTTGCAACTTGTAACGATTGCTTTGTTGCTCTAAAATGATTTCCACAGTTTTCATATATTATGGATTTCTTCAGGTAGTAGACTGTAGAGATTCCCATGAAATGAACCTGCCAAGTGTTACGTTTGAACCCAGAGAACTGATCAATGTCAGGAAGAAGGCAGAGGATGAAGGCCAGGCTGCTTCTCCTGTATTGCCTGTCAGAGAAGAAGTGATTGACATGGTCATTAATCTGCTGATTGACAGTCCTGAAGCTGTTGAGAAGTCAGTAAGGGGAAACCTGAATGATACGGCTGTGGGAATACAGCTGTAATGGAATATATGACAAGAAGACAGCTTCTGAAAACAATAACAGCAGATATTACAGACAGTGGTTATGAATGGCAGAACTCTGGATAAGACAGAAGCAGTCAGGTCACTCCAGAGGGACACGGTGGGATGAGTGGGTTCATTCCGCACCTTATGAAAAGCAAAAAGCTAAGGTTAGAGGGCATTTGATCACTCAGAAACCTCCTCTGACAGAAACTCCAGATCTGCTTGTGAATGTAAAGAGGAAATATGTTCTCCTAACTTTTCATTTTCTGAGAAACATCCCCAGCATAAGAATAAAGCAGATCAATGCAAAGCAGATGTATTTAAATGTGCAAAGCCCAGAATAATATATTGTAATCCTTACAATCCTCCTGTAAACCCACCTTTTCTCAAGCAATCTGCTGGTGGAGACCGATTATATTTCTCGATAATCCCCAAAGATAATAATCTGTCAACACTTAAAACCCTGAGGGGAGAGGACATTTTTCATAAATTGTATAGACACTAATACATTTTTGTAGCTTTTTGAAAATGTTGTGTGTCTGACTTGACCCTTAAAAGGAAGCAATGGACAAAAAAGGAGACTGGAAAAATTTGGCACTGACTGGAGTATGAGAAGAAAGGTGAGTAGGCTACATAGTACAGTTTCCACTATCAAATGCCCCCCCAAGGGAGAGCAGGCAGTCCAGTCATCTGCAGTATTTTCCCATTTAGACAGTGGGAAAATACACAGGCAGACCCAGGAGAGAAAGCTCAGGCAGGATTCAATCCCAGGTAACCAAGGGAAATAAATGTAACATGTAAGCCAAGTTTATTTTCTGTATTTTGCAAAAAAACCAAAAACGTTTTTTAATCATTAAAAAAATATTTTCCCAAAAGAGAAATTCAACAAAATGCACACATTTCACACAAACACAAGTAAAACTTTAACAACAAATCAACAAACAGTCTTCATCAAGACTCAAGATTGTAAACTATCTGGAAATAATTTACAAAGTTAATTTAATTGCAATTTCTTGATCACAAATAATTTTGTAATCAAACAAGCAATGCTGAGAAGCCAAATTACCAACTGCTGTTAGTAAACTGATAACTTCCAGTTAATATATTGCATGCTAAAGTAGGGTAAGGTAGGGCTTATGCACATTATAACTGTAATTATTACTATAATTGAAAACCGGAAATGTTTCGTGCCTCAGACCCTGCCAAAACATTGAAAATGGATACAGCATGGGGGGAGAAAAAACAGTTTTTAGTATGATACGTTTCTACAGGACGCTGACATGTATGTACTAAACATACCATGTGCAAGGCCAGCTTTTTAGATCAACAAGAGTGGCTGAATAGCTGAAAGGAGACGCTGAGATCAGTTACAGGAAAAGTTGACACTGATAAATTATTAGAAATAAATTATTGCTAAATGCAGGACAGACTTTACTGAACAGAACTTGAAAACATTTGACAAGGATGTACAAACTTTCTCCTAAGGTTGTTGTAGGCACTTCACTGCAGTAGATAAACCATATGCACCCTCTTTTTGGCATATTTCACAACTGACAAACTGATAAAACACAGTAGCTCAACAGAGTAATTTTTATAGGATCTTAACAATTTTCAAACAAGTTCTACATTAAACCATACTTTCTTGTTCAGCACTATGTACAATGTAGATCAGTCTTTAACAAACATTCTGATCTCTTCTGAAAGGTAATAAAAAAAGATTTTTTATACACTGTGCAAAAGAAAGGATGTTGGGGGTTGGGGATATAGAAGGACAGGCAAACAGTGCAAATAGAGGTTAAGGTTAAGGCAATAGCTATTAAAACCCTGAAAACAGAAAATCCCTATGACACTGAATCACACACTGCTGCCTGGCTAAGGCAGGAGGTTTTTCTTGGGCTCTCCGTCTCCACTCCAGTGTACTCTAGGTCTCTCTCTTCAGTTTGCACATCGATCGCTTTTGACTCCCAGCATCCCAGAGGCTCCACCTCTGGCATCTCTAGGTTCAGCTCCTCAAGCATCGGCTCTACTGACTCCTCCGTTTTCTCGTCTGTCTCACCAGTTGTATTGTCTCCTTCCTTTTCCGTTAGCTTTTCCGTCTGTTTCATCCCCTCGTCGGCCTCCTCCCACTCCTCCTGATCCTTCTCTGTCAGTGTGTCCGTTGTCACCCCTTCATTCCTCAGAGTAATACAAGCCTCCTCTTGCTCCTCCCCCTCCATCTCCTCCTCACCATCCATGGCAACATCATTTTCTTCAATTGCCTTGATTTCCTCCTCTTCTTCATCCTCCTCCTCCTCCATAGTTGCCTCTGTACTGTCCTCCTCTAGGACAGTTTCGTCTCCATCATCACTTATCTCTGTCTCCTCCTCTCTTTGGCTGCTGTTCAATGTATCCTCATGTAAAGGTTTCCAGTAATCATACAGCTTACCCTACAGGGAGAAAATACAGTATTGCAAATCAGAATTACCATCTTAGGTCTTTATTGGAAGACTCCTGAATTGAGCCTATTTTAGCCAAATTAATCAAACGTCTATGACCACTCCAAGACTACTGCCATTATCTTTTAGTAGACAAATCATCTTGTAAAAATTCTGGTATGACAACAAAGTATTGATGCAAAGAGTGATTGACTACTGTACATGGAGAGGCCTGGTCCTCTGAAGGAGCATCTGCCACTTGGTGTAGATCCTGGCCACGAGGTCCTTCACCTGGAGGGAGAGGACTCATGTTATTCAACAGAGCAACTAATATACCACAATGCATGTAGAGAACGCATCCCAACCAAACTGATCACCTCCACAGGCTGCGTCTTGAAAACAAGGCTGCAATTTTCAATTTGTCAATGTCATTAATTTTGTATATTCGTAATTGACGAGGTCATTTTGTTTTGGCAGTGGCAATTCCAAAAAAGCCAGTGTTTAAAGTATGGGAATAATGCAAACTGAAACCCTAATACGGTGCTTTGTTCGTACTGTGCAAAGCTGAAATGGCACACCACAGTACTAAGTGCCATGCACAAACACCTGAACAGAAATCCCAGTTGCATGTTGATGCATTTGACAGCCAAGGGGCATAACAATACTACTTAATATAATAGCATATTTTCTGTTATCAGATAAACAGTTTAAAAAGTAAAATTTATTGATAGTGAAGAGTTTTGTTGGGTAGATACACATGGGAATGCAACCTAGATGCAATTCGTAATAGCACTAATGCATATAGGGCTTGTAATAGCCTAATCTTATTTGGGCATGGACTTTGCCTATAATAAGCTCAAAGTTTTGTCATAATTATGTATTCCACATGTAAAACTCTGTTAATTCTCAGTTGCAATTTTTTGAATTGTAAATTATTTAAATTAATCAAAATAAACAGATTAATTGATAAAATAATCATTAGCTGCAACCCTAACATACACCATTCACTCACCTTGCTCCGGTACAGACACTTCTCGCTCTCTCTGATGTCACACTTGATGTGCGTTTCCAGCTCAGAGCACAGAAACAGCAGCTGCTCCTGAGGGCCAGAAAAGAGGGCAAGTGTGGAGAGGAGGACATGGAGAGGAGGGTGGAGAGGAGGACATGGATTAACACAGCTTGCACAGGGGAAAGGATATCACTGTCCTCACACATTTTAAAATCCCCATGCCAAATCAGCTGAACATTACTTAGTGGTCTCTGCTCCAAGACTAGAGTTCAGAAAAAACGAGACAGAATTAAGGACACTGTACCTTCTGATGAGCTGGGAAGAACTGAAAATTGGATGCTTCATTTGCCAAGGTCAGAAGACTATAGCAGAGGTAGTATGTCTGAAACACAAGATAAACCGCAATAAACTTATCACATCAGAAAATTAGCGGAGCAAGTTAAATACCTTCACAATATGATCTTGTGAATTCAGGATTCTTTTACTTACACATACCAAAAACCTAGACAGAAAACTCTAAAATAACTCTCTAGATTGGGCCATTTTGAAGTTCCACGCAGTTAACTGTATCCTGACCTGTTGGTCTAGGGTGGCCAAGTCCTCTTCCTTCTCTTTCTGCTTCCTGCTAGAGGAGCTCACAATGCCTCGGAGGAGGGTGGAGGGTTGCATACGGGGCAGATATGGTCGCAGTTCAGAGAGCTGGGCCAGGAGAAGCACCACAAAGAGCAGGACAGGGCAGAGTTACAGGTTACTTACAGTTATTACACAGCGACACTCAATTCATAGGGCCTCAACACAAAAACAAAACAACTTTACCATTATGAGGTACCTGTACAAACTGTTGCTACTGGGATCTGAAAGAAACTGCCTGAATGTAGGTTACACTCTAATATCTTACCTGAAACTCTTTGCCAGTAGGCCTGTAAGTGCAATTTCCATCCAACAATTTAGAGATCATGGATAGACCGAGATGCCGGCGCAGTTGCCTATACAAACAAACACCAAATATAAATGAGTATATGATACAATAATTATAATACCATAAAATCTACAAAGAGAGAAAAATGGAGATAGGCAAACTGGGGATGATAAAATAGAAATGAGAATAAACGAGAGAGGAAGAGAGCCTTACTTTCCGCGTGCGTTGTCTGGCAGCAGTTGAACCAGCCAGCACATGTTGTGGTGGTCATCTGTCAGATCAGTAAGGGCCAGACAGATCCTGGGCAGCTAGAGGAGAGATATAAAAAACAAATTACATTAACAGGAGGCAACAGTTACATATATCACTATACTGTAGCTTTCAAACCATCAATGTTATAATATGTTTCATATTCTCGCTATCCCTCTGTAATGCCTGGTATGTAGCAACTAGAGACGTGGTTGAACTGACCATGGTGTCCCAGTCCCTGATGTTGTTGACGATGTTGTACTGTAGAGAGCAGAGGTCCACGTTGGGCTGGAGGGCGAGCCGCGCGTCCAGGCCCACCCTGCTCACCACAGTCAGCAGCAGCAGCAGCTCGTAGTCGCTATACGCCCGCGGACACAGGCCCATACAGTAAGACAGGTACTGCAGACAAGGACAGAGGAGAGACAAGCAAGCAGTGAATGATCAGATATGCCCCAAGATGCTCTCTCTCTCTCTCTCACACACACACACACACACACACAACATCCATTTCCTATTCTGTCTCACCTTGAGGATGTTGTTGCAGTTGTGTTCAGGGAAAGTGCTCTGTTCCTTGTTGCTGGAGGAACTCTCGCTACTGATATGAATGTCCTCCCTACACACACAAAATCAACTGGGTGAAATTCAAATCAGGAAAAACAGAAAAGCTCAACAATTCTTAACAAAAGAAATGAATGAGGAAGTCCATAAACAAGAACTACACTACTTACAGCAAATCTCCCTCTGTGAAGGGAGGCTGAAGGTTCTCAAAAGGGAATAGAGTGACAAAAGGAACTCCCATATTCATCAGGACCAGCGTCACATCTGCCACACTGGGCACCCACACTTCAAACTGCTGGCTTCCTTTTTTCACTGAGGAAACACACAGAGAAAAAAACATCCATCACATCTGCTAACCACTGTGAGTAACAAAACACAAAAAGGCTTGTCAAACAACGCAGGCACTGACCTATCTGACAAGCAGCAGCGCAGGCGATGTGACGGAGGGCCTGCAGTATCTGTTCGGAGATCATCCTCTCAGTGTGGACGGACATCATCTGACAGGGTCAACAAAGAATTACCACCACAGCTTTAGACATTTGGAGAAACACAACTACACAACATGCTACAGGGGTGTGTGAGCCTACCTTGAATAGGAAACGGGTAACCTGAGGTGGGCAGGGGGAGGGAGAGTCGTACGCTTCCTGGAACAAGCCAATAATGACATGTAATCTCAGTTGAGCAGGGCTTGACCTGATGGAGGCCAGGAGAAAAGAAGTTAGACAATGACAAGAGGAATCCATTCTACAAAATTACATGGTTTGTTTTGGAGGAAAAGTGTGTCTGTTATTGCTCTTTCTATTCAGCTGTGTGAGGGAGAGTTGAATCTCTTCTTAAACCGTGCTCATTTCCCAGGGGTTGGCCAAACATACAAAAGCCAAATTCTCACATCTCGTATACTTCTCGCAAATTCACCACAGCATTAACAGCTGTCTGGTCTTTCACATATCACATGGACACACATATGCGCAAATGCTCTCCACAAACAAATAACCACAGCTCACCAGAGAAGTGTTTTCTGTGCTGTCTCCTGTGGATTGACCATGCATTGTCTGAGCTGCAGCGTGTGCTGGTTGAAGATCCGGCCAAAATTCTCCAGGTTGAACACAACCTCTCCTGGATGCAGGTCCCTGATTGCGCTGGACATCAACGAGTAACGCTGCAGGAATTCCCTGGGAAACAAGATACAACAAAAAACAAATAAACATCAGCTCATAAAACACAGAGATGTATAGATAACCAATGTGCAAGAAGTGCGTCCAAATGACAAAGTATAATGTGTGATTATATGTGCATGCCTGTCTCCTTACTGTTGTTCAGTTGTGATGGCCTCCTCCCGGTTCTCCTCAGCCTCCTCGTATTCAGCTATTCTCAACAGATCCTCTTCACAGGCATTAAGAAGTTTTGTCTCAATCTCTTTAGATCTGACAGACAAAAAGGAGATGCACAAAGTTCAACCACCCCATGTGTAGTTACTGTAGCTAGTGATTAAAAGGCATTTGCAATGGGAGTGAAATTTTCTGAATAACGTACCTCTTATTGCTGTTTATTTCCTTCAACATTTGATCCAGGTTGTTCTTGTAGATGCCTGGTTTTGCGGTGGCTTGCACTGGCTGCTGTAGAAAACACGAGACAACATTTGAGGTCAAAACAGCAATACAAGTTTTGATTGGTCCTGTAGCTCAGTGAGTTGACCATGGCACTAATACTGTCACGGTTAGGGGTTTGATTTCCATTCGGACCACCCATGCTACAAATATATGCACTCATGGTACTGTAAGGCACTTTACATAAAAGTGTCCATCAAACAGCATATGTTGCCTGAGAATGGGAAAGGACACATTAATTTTCAGTTACATGGGTGCTCTATTCTACGGGATCCCCAATTCATCAATAACATAAAAAGTGATAACATAACAAGATAAACCCTGGGTGGCTGTAGCTTACAGGTTTGGACTGGCAGCTGGGATGCCCAGGTGTACTGGGCTCGGAGAAGGCTCCCTTCTCTGGTGTGTCTGGAGGCTTGGCCATGCGTGCCATCATTTCCTGCAAGGACATCAGCTGGTCCTCCTCACTGCTCTGGGAGCTCTGGGTTAGATCCAAATCTAGCTCAAAGCTCAGGCCTAGGTCCAGCTCCACATCCAGAGGATCCTCTTCATCCACCCGCTTTCCAACCCCTTCATCTTTCTGACTGCCCTCGGGTGTAGAGGGAGAACAACGGGATACGGAAGTGCGTTTGGAGGTAGCAGTGTCTGCTTCGGAAGTGCATGGTCTCACATTCTTGGGGCTGAGAGATGATTTGGGTCTCTCATCAGTTTTAACAATCTCAACACTGAGCTGTCTGCCTGAAGAAGAGATGAGAGAGCTATTTTTGAGTCCAGTGTCTTTGAAGGGAAGGCCGTTTTCAAATTTCACCCGCTGCAATACTACAGTTGGTATGGGGAATTCTGGGTGAAGTAATGGTGAAAAGGGAGACATTTTGGTATCCAGTGCAGGGGGGGGAGGAGTTATTGTGGAGTTCTGAGTTTCGCGACAAGGAGATCCAGCTGAAGGGGTCCCAGAGCTGCTCACTGTCCTGGACAAACAACTTTTGCGTGAGGCGAGGGGCCTTTTCTCTCCCCCCTCTATGCTGGGCTTTGCTGGTTTGGAGCTGATCACATAAGTCAGTGGGTCAGGGGTGAAAAGGTCATCTATGTCATTGGGGATTACTGTAGGTCTTCGTGGTCGAGTGGTTCTGTTCCGATCTATCACGTGACAGCTCAGAGAACCAGAGTTTGGCTTTGGTGCTGGTTTGGGAGTCCTACTGTCTGAGCCTCTGCTCTCCCCTACCTTAGTCTCTCCTTTGGTATCATCCCTGCTCAGGGACTTGACATGTAAGACTGGGGTATTATGCTGAATATCATCAATCTGGTGGCTGCCCAATGGAGTATTATGGGAGCTATCAGTGTCCTTGTGGGGAACCCCACTTTGCCCTGCTAAAAGCTGCTTTAAGGAGGATAACAGAGAGCTTGCATTATCCCTTTTCTTCTTTTCCTCACCCTCTTTCTTCAAACTTTCATCAACTGGCTTTGAAGGTGATTTTAACTCCTTCAGCCTCACAATTTGATTCTGGGTGATCTTCGTATAGGCTGGCTTTACCCCGGACGACGGTTGACTGGCCAAATAAGGCGTGGGTGCCAGTGATGAGCATGATGACTGAGTGGGTGTGGATGACAGTGTCAAACATACTGGCTTGTCAGATGCCTGTTCTGTGCGCAGAAGGCGATATGTGGTTTTGGGTGACAGTTCCAAGTCTGATGAATAGTTTGATGAAGGTGGAGACACCAATGACAAGCCAATTGAGTTGCCAACAGTGCAGTTTGGTGTCTGTGCTGGGCCAGAATTTGAGTCCGGGAGACACAGTTTCTTGTTGGCAGTGTTGTCACAAATTTCAGACTGCCTGTGCCTCTTCAGAGATGAGCAGTTCAAGCCCTCTGTTGCAGAGAGAAAGTGACATCAACAATAACTTTTCATTTATCAATATTCAGTGTTTATTTCAGGAATGCTCTGATTCATAGAACTGGAGGTAATGTGAGGAGGTAGTGGGACTCATTCATAAAACTCTGTGGTAACAGAATAGCGGCGCGCAAAATCTGTGACCCGGTAATTTTACCCGATTCATAAATTTACCACAGCTGTGAATACCGTGACGGAGCCACATGCTGCTTTCCATTTACCTCGGAAGTCAGAGCTGGGAATGACGTCACTCCTGAGTTGACTGCGTTCCAGTACAACAAGTCGGAAAACCAATTAGTTTTTTTTATTTCACGGGGTGGGGGAAGTGGGGTTTGCTCTAGCCAGGTTTGCATTGTTAGCAATACCAGTTTATAACAACGCATTACGCGGTATTTTGCACATACAAACACCATACCAACATGTCCACAGATAGAAGTTGGACAGTACTGTGTGTACGACTGATTTAATGAGACACAAATAAGACAGAAGTGCTAATAAACAGTATATTACTACAGCTTGAGGCACGGAGCAGCCATCTTGGATTTTGAGGTTGGGGTTGGTGAGGTTCTTCCGACTTTCCGAGTCGGAAATCCGACTTCAGGGCGCGTTCCAGTTGAAATTTTCTGACTGGGAACTTGGAAATTCCGACTTCCCAGTTCAAATGGAAAGCACCAACATTACCGCTGTGTTGTCCTCGGCTGTAGGCCGGGAGACAGCCAATCAAAACCAACGTGTTGATTAAACTTTACATATTCAACAGCTTGTCCACACCTGTGTGTCAGTGCAATAGGCAGCACAGACATGGCACCCTCATGCACTCCTACTGCTGCAATGTTGGACATGATAAACCAAATGTTTATGATATTGCTTACTGAATTTATAAATTGACCATAGGGGGTGATCGCGACCTGATGAAGACCTATCAAAACATTTTAAGATAAATAAATATATGGCAGCATTGGCAGCAGTATGCGGTGTTCTCTTTCTTTAAACTCTTTTTTATCATGATAAACTGAATCAAATCAGATGGAAACTGACTTTTATAAACCGCAATCAGAGCGGTAATCAATAATGGCAAAGCCAGTGTGTCATATTTTCATGTTTCCAATGATAATTAATGCCCTGGGACACAATGTAACTTTATCTATTTATTTATTTAATACTTAATATTTGTTTTCATTAGTTAACATTAATTTCTACAATATACCGTCTGATTAGAGCCAGTGGTATTTTTTGTGGCACGGTGCGCTTTTATGAATCGCTTTGACGATATGTAAATGAATAAATGCGATAAATGCGAGTATGGGGAAAACGGTAACACTAATAACGTCCCGGTATTCACGTTTATGAATGAGAAAACACCCTACTGTGACAGTATCTGCCCCTACCATCACGCTAAACATGCCAGTAAGTTTTATGAATGAGCCCCAATGTGTATTAACAAATGGGCCCTACGGTGATATTTCCACTTTTTGTGCTCATATTTTGAAATCCACAAAGGTAAAGGTTAAAGGTCCCATATCGTGTCAAACAGGATTCCCCTTGCCTCTTTGATTACAAAGGAGTTGGATGCACTATCTAAAGGCCCAAACGCACTGAAAGCGCCTGGCGCACGCGTTTTGAAGTACACCTATTGTTTTAAATGGCCGAACGCGCACCAAAAGCGTTATGAGGCACATCAAACTGCCTTGACGCCCCTACTCCGACCTTGTTTCGATTTTGGAGCGTCAAATGAGGACCCAGTTTTTTTCTGCAGCCGCAGTACCTGTTTGGAGAGTACTCCGGTACAGTAGGTGGCGTAGTCCGCCAGTAAAACCAAAGAAGTGATATGTAGCGGGGAACTGACATCAGACCTTGTCCAAACTAGACGGCTAACGTTAGCCAGCCAACTTGAGGAGCAGCCACAGCATGGACGAGGAGAAGCTCATCAATGAAGTCCAAAAACGAACTTAATGAACAATACAATTGTAATTCTGCAATGCTAAACGAAAACAACTACCACTGCCAACAGCTATACTACTATAGATCTTAACCGTTGTGTTGTCACATGTCAGATACTAAAAATGAGAAAAATAAAAGCTTAGACCCTTGGTAGTTACATTACATAACAGAGCCACCCCATATCATCTATCATGAACGTTTACTTACATCTACTGGTCATAAAACTTAACTTGCTACATAAACCTAACAACAGCAATTAATTAACATAGTATAGAGTTATGATTAGCTGTGCTTTATGTGACTTTCACCCACCTGGAAGAAAAAATAAAAGATGAAATGAGATGGCTGGTCCCCAGTGGCTTTACTGGTGTTCTACTACCAACCAATTGACGAAAGCAGCAGCACGCACCCAACAGTTGCCCTCCGCCCTTATGTAACGTAACGTTATAGGCTACTCAAATAGAAATGTATAGAAAATTAATGGGGGGTATCTGTAAAGCATACAAACTTGTGCCTGCCTACATATAATTAGCGACCTTTTCCCAAAGTACTTCTGGTTCTGTGGTGTTGGCATTTAAAATCTGATGCCTGCAGTGCGCCATAGGAGCATCAATTGACACGCGTCAAATGGGGCGCGTCAATTATTGCTTTCAGTGCATTTGGGCCTTAAACATCGTGAAAGTATCAAAACGCACGGTAGCTAACTAAATCCACACAATCCATATTAGAAAAAACCAAGCCTCTAAACGAGCCGTTTGGACTTCTGTAACTTTGCGGCATCACAAAGGTTCGCTCATTACCATTTTTGTAAGAAATAATAGTTTAACAAAGTATTTTTTTGAAAGTGGTTGGGCGGTTGTCAATGTTTATTACCGGAGAGTTTTCCCTGCCTCTCGCTGTAGGCTCTGTGGTGTGTCACTAGGGTTGCAAAGGGGTGGAAAATTTCCGGTAAATTTCCAGAAAGTTTCCGGTTAATTTCCATGGGAAGTTAAGCTGGGGAATTTTGGAAATATTCCAAATTGGAAACTTTCCATGGGAATTATGGGAATTTATGGGAATTAATGGGAATTAATGGGAATTTATGGGAATTAACTGGGAATTGAGGGTAATTTAATGGAAAGGTATCATATCCAAGCATAAATATTTGTTTTGTTATAAGCAGACATCCATCCAAAATAATACAATTAAAACAGATTTATTTGTAAGTAGAACTTTATCAAGTGTTAAATATTTTATTGAACAATCAATTATTTCATTGAAGAACAAAAACATGAATGTTGAGTTAATTATTAAATATTGACCCAACCCATTCAAAAATTAATAAAAATGCACAGGAATGCACAGTGCGTGTAGGGGGCGTGGTCTCAATAGCCCTGCAGTAAGCAGTGTGCTATGTGTGCATGTGATTGAGGAATAGCATAGATATTCAACTGTACTTGCATGATATCTGGTTGTTTTAGTCAGGATTATGCTAAAATATATTTTCCCCAACTATATTTAAGTTCCCTATTAAGAGCATACCTTCAATTTTGTAAATTCCTGGTTTATTCCCGTTTATTCCCATAAATTCCCGTTAATTCCCATAAATTCCCGTTAATTCCCATGGAAAGTTTCCAACTTTGAAAATTCCCGGAATTTTGCAACCCTATGTGTCACGTTTCACTCTTGAAATGGTTAGCCAATCAGAACAGAGGGGTCATTAATATTAATGAGCCTTAAAGTCACAGCAACAGAAACAGCCTCAGTGGCTCAGAGAGATGCTGGAAAATGAACGTGTAAAAATGGATTGAGAGTGTTTTTGGTACATGACACCACACAAACAGCTTTGAATGGACCTCAAGACATAAAATAAAACACTGGAAAGTGGAGAATATGAGACCTTTAAGAGCAACTAAATGCACCTTTACAAATGTATATGTAAATGGCCAATAACAAAAAAGCAACAACCTAGCATGTGATCATCATTTATCAGAATACTATGGAAAGACTTCAATAATATTACCTGGGATTAACTTTTCACCTGAAGGTGTTCCTTTATAGTCCTGAAAAAAGAAAGGAAGTGACTCCTTGAGAAACAGGTTTCTTTCTGTGATTAAATGACAGCAGAAGTATGCATCCCATCACAGACAGAGTCTGGGTCATTGTTTACTTCAAAAATGTAGAAGAACTAGTTCTTTGAAAGATTTAGCCTACACATTAATGTTATGTTATACTTATGTAAGACTTGTTGGCTTGTGACCAGCCAATTGTATTCTCAGAATCCAACTACCAAGGCTGAGTACACCAAACCAAAGGCTGAGGACACAAAGTCTAGCTTGGCTATCACATGCGTAATGAAGAGACAAATAGCTTAACATCTATTACCAAACCCCAAAGTGAACAGGATGTATCATTAAACACATCAATCACTTTACCTGGCGAGCTGCCACTGGGCTGTGCATGGTGGGTGAACGTGGACCACTACTCCTGTCAGGAGACTGGGTAAATTGAGAGGACTGGCAGCGCCATGGCCGCCACTGGCTGTTACCAGGACTCCAGGACTCTGAGTCAGAAAAGGGCAGTGGGCGACCTTCCTGACCTGTCCTTGGGGTGAGGGGTGGAGGTGCAGAGGGCCTGTGGGGCTGGAGAGCATGTATGGAGTTTCCAACATCACTGGATCGAACCTAATAGAGTAAATGTTTAGAGCCACAATTCAGGATCACATGACTCACGGTGGTAGACCACAAAGAAAACTTAACAATATTGACAATATTATAAAAGGGAAAACGATACCTTGCTTGATCCCTGTCTTTGTGTTATTTCATATTCCCTCCCTGTGATGGGTAAAGTGACTTTGGGTTTGGCCAGTGCATCAGTTTTGATGGAGGAGGACGAGGAGGAATAGTTGCTTATATCCTTCCTGGACCGGGGGTATGAGGGCTGAAAGACTTTAGAAGTGATAGGACTGGGCTGGGGCCTCTTAACTGGGGAACTGATGTTAGCTGTACTGCTTGGAACAATCCCCGATGAATAGACTGGCCCTGGGGGTTGAGGAGGGTGCTGCAGAGGACCCAGTCTGCCCCTATGGCACAATCCAGGGCTTTGCAGCGGTAACATTCTCCTGGGTGGTGGGTGCAACAGCCGGTTAGGTACCTGAGAGGGCTTCATTGGAGTCTCGTGGAGAAAGGAGGCCGACTGGGACAGAGAGCACCGCTGGTGAGGGAAGTCCTTCACTGAAATACAGAATAAACATGTATGCATTACAGTCTAACGGCTCCTGTAATTTTTGTGCCGTGAACAGGGTTGAACAAGTTTATCAAGGTGTGCCATCAAGATGTGCATGTGCCCATGAAGCCTGTAGGTGTGGCTCGTCCCATGGAGGTGTGAGGTGTCGCTTTGTCTCCGTCTTGCTACCTGACACGTGGAGGGACTTCTGGTTACATTATCTTAGCAGAAACAGTTTTATCATTTTTATCGTGTATAGGTTTCACTACTAAATCGTTGCTTGTATTTTTCACATGCATCTGTTTTGCATATGCTCAAGGAGAAAAGCATCACGAAAAAAACGGCTGACTTCCTTTCACTTCCTCGCTAGCCGCCTCTCTAGACAATCTCTGCCCACTCTCATCCAAACCTGCTTGTAAAAACCCCCACTAGTCCATGGCTCACCGGTGTCATCAGAGAGCAATGGGCGGGGCTCAGAGCAGCGGAGAGAAAATGGCACAAATCCAGAGATCCCACTGACCTCAGTGACTATCAAACTCTCTTATCTGCATTCTCCTCCCATCTAAGAAGCGCCAAGACCACTTATTATCAGGAGAATATCAGCAGCGCCAAAGACGCTCGGAAATTATTTTCAGCTTTTAATTCACTCCTCAACCCTCCATCACCTCCACCCTCAACCTTGCTCACTGCTGACCTCTTTGCATCCTTCTTTACTGATAAGGTTTCTACCATCAGTAATCAGTTCTCTGAGCCTGACCAACTCAGTATGCTGCCGCCAGCTAACAGGACCTCACTCCTGTCCTTTTCCCATCTCACTGAGGAGCAAGTCTCCAAACTTCTGCTTGAATCTCGTCCCACTGCCTGTCCGTTGGACCCCACACCCTCCAGCCTCCTGTAGGCCATTTCGCCCTCACTGCAGTCACTGCTTTTAAGCAAGCCCGGGTTACTGCGCTGCTAAAGAAACCTACACTCAACCCATCTCAGGTTGAAAATTACAGGCCAGTTTCACTCCTCACCTTTCTTTCTAGAGCTGCAACGATTAGGCTAATCGATTAGTTGTCAACTATTAAATTAATCGGCAACTATTTTGATAATCGATTAATTGGTTTGAGTAATTTTCTAAGAAAAATAAGTCAAAATTCTCTGATTCCAGCTTCTTAAATGTGAATATTTTCTGGTTTCTTTACTCCTCTAGGACAGTAAACTGAATATTTTTGGGTTGTGGACAAAACAAGACATTTGAGGACGTCATCTTGGGCTTTGGGAAACACTGATCGACATTTTTCACCATTTTCTGACATTTTATAGACCAAACAACTGATCGATTAATCGAGAAAATAATCGACAGATTAATCAACAACGAAAATAATGGTTAGTTGCAGCCCTATTTCTTTCCAAGACACTTGAGCATGCAGTCTTTAATCAAGTCTCTAATTCCTTTCTGAGAACAACCTGTATGATCCTAACCAGTCTGGCTCCAAATGCGGACACTCTACCGAGACTGCGCTCTTGTCTGTAGTGGAAACACTGCGATCAGCTAGAGCTGCCAGGCAGTCCTCTGTTCTAATGTTGCTTGACCTATTGGCTGCCTTTGACACGGTTAACCACCAAATCCTCCTCTCCACACTTGCTGAGCTTGGCTTCTCAGGATCTGCCCTCCGCTGGTTTGAGTCCTACCTCTCAGGGAGAGTGTCTTGGAGAGGGGAAGTGTCTAAATCCCACTGCTTGTCCACAGGGGTACCTCAAGGGTCAGTGCTTGGACCCCTTCTTTTTTCAATATACACCACCTCACTTGGTGCAGTCATCCGCTAACATGGCTTCTCATACCATTCATATGCTGACGATACCCAGCTCCTCCTATCGTTCCCGCCAGACGACCCCACAGTCTTGGCACGAATATCAGCATGCCTCGCCGATATCTCGGCATGGATGAAGGAACGCCACCTTCAGCTTAACCTGTCAAAGACTGAGCTCCTTGTCATCCCAGCCAGTCCCTCTGTACAACAACAGATCAGGATCCAGCTCGAATCAGCTCAGCTCATGCCCACAAAATCTGCCAGAAACTTGGGTGTCATGATTGATGACCAACTAACCTTCAAGGAGCATGTGGCTTCTGTTGCTCGGTCATGCCGATTTGCCCTATACAACATCAGAAAGATCAGACCCTACCTGTCTGAGCATGCAGCACAACTCCTGGTACAGGTGCTTGTAATCTCACGCCTTGACTACTGCAACTCCTTACTGGCAGGACTCCCGGCATGTACGCTCAAACCTCTGCAGATGATCCAGAACGCGGCGGTGCGTCTGGTCTTCAACCGGCCCAAAAGAGCACGTCACTCCACTGTTCATATCCCTCCACTGGCTCCCAGTTGCTGCCCGCATCAAGTTCAAGTCCTTGATGCTCGCCTACAAAGCAGCAACAAAAACGGCTCCGACCTACCTGAACTCCCTCATTCAGGTCTATGCTCCCTCCCGCCCACTACACTCTGCCAAGGAGTGGCGCCTGGTGCTGCCACCACAACAAGGCCCTAAGTCACTAGCCAGACTCTTCTCTTCTGTGGTTCCTCGGTGGTGGAACGAGTTACCAAGCTCCATTTGATCCACAGAGTCCATTCAATCTTTAAGAAAAGGCTAAAGACCCAGCTCTTTAGTGAACACCTTCTCACCTAATGGACCATGTAACAAAAATAAATAAAAAAATAAAATAAAAAAATACTTTTTATCTGCCTCTATGCATTGCCTCGTAGCACCTATGTCCTGTTGTCCTCGTTGTTCTCTCCTGACTAGAACCTTGCTTATGTTGTATTAAAACTCTCATGTGTATGTCGCTTTGGATAAAAGCGTCTGCCAAATGGGAAATTGTAATTGCATCACATGAGACCAAACCATGTATGTTGCCGCACAATTTGTGGTCAAGATTTCCTCCAAGGTTTTACATGGTTTGGGTTTGGCCTCAAGATACAAATGAATGCAAATCAATGATAAATACTGTTCAAGCTAATGGTAAAAGTGATGTATTTTATTATTATATGTTATCATTTGGATTCTATGCAAATAATAATTATTGATGTTTGGTTCTATTTCCAGATGTAGATATCCAATATATCTAGAATATAAAACTGTAATGATTTTACAGCATTTCCCATTTTTCAATTGAAAATAAATAAATAAAAAATATCGAATAAATAAATAAAATAAAAAGGTACTTAAATGTTTTGGGGGTTGGGAGCACCAGCACTATCTACTACCCATTAAATTTTTTTTACTTTGGAGCCGTGACTTAGCCCTGACTTTATGGACAGCTGGTAAAATACAATTTGCCTAAACACAATGAATTACTCACACAACAACAATGCAGCCTATAGAGATAGGTGCAGCCCGCTGGGAGAGTACAAGGCTTCAGGTGGACAACGATAACGTGCAAATTTATTACACATGCAAAGTAAGTCTGTATCTGCACTAGCCTTCTGGATGCATTGTCATTCTCTCACTTTGTAAGGGGATATTTGGGAGATAGAAAAACTGTCCCTAAAATTTTAGTCAATTGTGTTTGATTCTCAGTCATTGTTGAGCATAGCCCTGTTGTGTGTAGCACAAATATGTTTGCCACTGCCTTCTTTATGTGGCAACCATGTAGGGCTACCCATTGGTTTGACCAGATTTGATGCTGCATTCACATAATATGGGGGTAAACTATCTAAACAACTTGATAACTCAACAACTTGGTAATTGTTCACACATTCCAACACATTTTAAAACACCACGATTTAAGTGTTTCAGATACTTCCTTGGCATTAATGTAAAAATTCAATAAGTCAGAGAAATTTGGTCCATCGCCAAACCCTGAGTTCCTAAGTAGTACTTCCCACCTGAAAGCTGAACAGTATTTTCTCATATCTACCATCTTTCCCATGTTATATGAACTACAGAGTACGTTAAAACGTGTCCAGATTTGAGTCGGAAAACACAACATGTTTAATCGCGATGGCCACAAATGGATCAGGAGTCATGAGATTAAATCTTAACCCCTAACCCTCACACATTACAAAATCGTCCGTGCCGACAGTCCGTTGCGATCCCCCCAGACTAGTGCGGACATGGTCCAATCCTAAAAATCAGTCGTGATGGCCAAATTGGGCCAAAAAGTTGTACAGTGTATCCCCAGCCTTATTGTTGTTGACCGACACGGCCTGCCGATGCAATGTCTGACATTTTGACCCACCTTTACTCCTTGGAGAGAAGTATTCTGAGAGTGTTCTGCAAAAAAGCGAGAAAGTGTCGGTTGGTCATTTCTTTCCAAATTCAAAGTTAATTCGGTTGCCAAAACAGGAGTGTTGCACTTTGGCAAATAATAGAGAGAAGAGCAACGTGTTTCGGCGCTATGACACACCCAGTTCTAGCTCTAACGTTAGCCAGCATGATCGGAAGACAGCAGCTGATCCAAGTCTAGTTGGCTACCAATCAGAGGATGCTAAGTGTCAACACAGGGAAGCGTGTTCTGCTGAACAAATGTTTTGGAGCCTAGGGCAGTATCAGTCAGCGTTAACTGCCGTTGATGTTTCAGATTTGACATTTGATCTTCTGCCGAATCGATTTTTGGTCATAAATCATCAATGTGTAATAACAACAAACGTTAATGCTATTAGTACAATTAACGTTAGCAAAGCTAGTCAGCTAGCTACTGCTGTAGCGACGCAACTAACAAGGTTATGTTAGCTTAGCAATAGCGTTATTGATAACGTACACTGTCATGACTTGCTTCACATTTAGCAAATAACAACATGGCAGTGGTATTAGTTAACATTACCGCGCCAATAAACAGGGTGGTTTTAGCGACAGTAACTGTAACGTCAGTTAACTTTACTAGCTACAGAATTAGCAATTGTTGTTCCAGGAAATATGGTGCGCTGTTTTGCTAGCTGGCTAACGCGCCTGCAGCCTAGCAATGGAGAGCAAACTGATTCTAGAAGTTTTCTTACTGTCTGTTTCCTTGATTTTCTGTTGTTTTTCTCATTTTGAGGATGTGACAGACCGGTACTACTCCCAATTAGCGTTGATAACGGACTTCCAGCTAGAAAATTAAGATCATCTCACGAACATTAACTTCTCCCGCCTGCAGTCACATCAGCTAACGTTAAAACGAATTGCATTGTGGATCCTGGAGTCCAGTATTTCAGTTTAAAGGGATACTCCGCCGAAATGCACTTTGCTGCTGTGATTCCGCAGAAATAGACATTTTCCAATTTCCCAATATTCCCATTACTTTTTTTATCTGGTTATTACTACGTTTTTGTTCATAATTTTTGTTCAAAAGACTTCTTTTGGAATAGAGTTATTTCACAAATTGCACTGAGTCATAAGCTGCTGATATGAAGTTGGCTCCTGATACCTGAAAATTTTGCTTTCTAGAAATTGGTGAATCAGCTCAGAAAGGCTACTTGAATTTGCTCAGTAAGTATTAAGTAAATGAGTAAAGCCTAGTGCCTAGCCATTTCACAGCTCTTTAAATATTAGTCAATGCACTTGTGTGAAACATACATACAAACATCTTGTCTCTTACAGCCTTGAGCACAGAAGCACAGAGTCCCATTCATGTCCAGGTAGGTCTGGTTGTTGAGCACAATAAAATGTGCTTCATATCCTCCTTTAATATGATCAGAACAACTAAATTTGTCCTCCATGCTGTTAATTACATGTAGGCTGTGCTGTTTTTATACTTTATTTCCTTTTACTTTTTTTCAGGTGCCAGTGAAAAGGGAGTTCCAGACCTCGGGTGGCAGTAGGAGTCATCCATGCTCATTTCAAGACTGCAAGGGAAAATAAATGTTACCCGTCATATGCCCACAGTGTGAAAAACATTTCTGCTTGGCTCTTTGTCCACCTTTGTATAAAGTAACATAATGTGTGTTGACCTTGACTGTGCTCCCCATTCTCATGTGGACTTTCATACAGAATGACTCAAAGGGAGGGGGTGTATATTACTATTTTATTTTTATTTTTTTGTGGGTCAGTTACAACTTTGTTTACTTACTTATTAACTTGTAATTGGTAGCTTGACAAGGTGGCTGAAGTCAAAATGTATCCTACCATTCCTCTTTTGTCCACATGGGAGCAGCATTCAACAAAATACTCTGGTTTAAAGCACCACTTACATTTGGATTATGATTTTATTACCCTCTTGTGATTACTCAGAGTCAAAGGCAGGACTCCCAGTTAAAGGACGCAGAGGAGCAAAGAACAGTGCAACTGCAGCCAAGGTAGAATTAATGAAACTGAAACCGCATGCAGCAGGAGACAAGGGACTGCTACAGGTACAATCCTATCCAGCATGGAGTTCAGATGAAATGTCATAACATATTGTATTCATTATTATTGCATCTTACACAGTACATGCAATGTACCTATATGTATTATTCTGTGATTCTGTTTATTATATATATATATATGTCAAACGTCAATGTATATCAAAGTTTAGTATATATCAACGATCAGTCAATATTTCTTGTTTGGCCTCACATACTTATCCAATAATAAAATGGTTATAGGTCCAAATATTCTCTTACTGTGCATCTCCCATGAATTACACATAAATTCCTGTCAAAATTTATACCTCTAAGTGACTGATCATTTCCCAGGAAATTGCAGAAAAGGATCCCATATTTTACTAAACTTAGTGGGTTTATTACTTAGTTTCTTTCCAAATATAAATACTAAACTCTTGGAATTTAAATGAGACTGGAAAAACTCTGTTTCATGTCTCCTAATATGTCTTAACGACATGCCTCTGTCCTCTCCATGGTGCCTTGCCATCCGTAGAAGGCCTCTTCAGGCTCTTTCCTGGCCACCTCCGGCCCAGCAGCACCAGGCAAAGTTCAGACAGACGATTTGCCACCCAGGCTGCAGCTGCTGCCTTCTTCTCCTCCTCTTCTGGGTCAGGGACATCATCTGCTGTGGTCATTGGATTGATAAAGCGTTCAGTGTTAAGCAGGGATGCAGTGTAGGGTAAAACTAGTTTAACTGGAGCATCCTAGTGGCTTAGTGGTCGTGTATCATGTAAACCCAACATCCTGGGTTCAAATCTGGCCCAGGACCTTTGCATGTCATCCCCTCATCTCTTTCTTCCAACTATGTAATAAAGGCCAAAAATGGTAACAAAAAAAAAATCTTCAAACTGATGGAAGTCTTTAGAGGAAAAACATTGTTTTTTGTTTTTTTTTACATTGTTATATAATGATCGTGACTGGAGGTCATACTTTACCTTTTTATTTACCAGGGTTAGGGTTAGGGTTAGAATAATAACCATGATATTTGTATCTGGTTATTATAATATAACTCTTTATCCTGTCTCATATTAAGCAGTAGCCAGTAAAATACCAGTAAAATAAAAGTAATGAATTCAGAGATCACGTCAGATTTGTACATCATTGTGTATTTATTACACCACAGGTTTCAGTGTACACTTAACCAACACATGGAATTAACAAAAAAATATGAATTGGCAATGATGTAAGACATGATGGAAAATTCCATATAAACTCCTCACTGACTCCATTCCGACTGCGTTGTTGGTCCAGCTGTGGGCATTACTGTAGGAAAAGGTACTAGAGGCACATAAATACTATGAGACCAAAAGACAAAGGCAGGCCAGTGTGGTCATACAGAGTAAAGATGATGGGTTCAATTTAAACCATACAACTTGAGTAATCACATTTCACTATGGTAATGTGAAACTGGTAGATTATATTCCAAATTGTGGGTTTGGCACTTTCACAATGCAGAGTCTCTGGTACGATTAAAAAGATGGACTTATTTGACAAAACATGAAGAGGAAAATGGAATGTCAGACATACCACAGATAGCAAAACCATACAAGGACACAGCACAAGTACCAGTCATAGATAGAGGACGTAAGAGAAAGGGATTGTGTTGCTATAGGTCTCAAGAGATCACAAAATTGCATTCTGTTATAAATTGGAATGCATCAATGAAATGCCTTGGAGAGTGACATGATAAATAACTAATGCACCCTTTGTGGTTCTCCCTTTTGTGGCAAGCTGTTAAAAAAAAATTATTGTACAAAATCTAAATGTAGACCTTTGAGTCAAATAAATTAATCTTTAAAATAGACTACAATATTACATTACTCTTAGTTGTCCAATCAAACAAATACAATTTAAAAAATACTTCATCTGTAATAAAACACAATTAATCCATTAGTAGGACTATGTACTCAGTAGTAGCTCTGATAAACAAAACCGTCTCATCAGCAAATACTATACTCATAAGTTCAGTGATACCTTCTCAACAGTTGTAATATTAATGGGCCATTTTGGCAAAAAGCATTTACAATCTCTTGAGAGCTGTAGTTCTCCTGGCGCTGGTCGATCCCCATCACTCATCATCTATTGTCCCTGCACTGTGACAGTACAGTGAGGTTGCCTTTGACACCAATCGATACTCATCAATGTATTACCAGCCCCAAATAAATTAGGATTTAGGAAAAAACACTAATCCTAGACCAGTGGTTAAGGACAACCTACACCGTAGCACGCACAGTGAGGCTTTGGCTTCCCCTGGCTCTACTTCTTAGCCTTTCCCTGTGCAGCCACGGCCTCCATGGCTTTGCGTACCGTCTCCTCGTCTCCCAGGAACTGCATGGGCTTCATGGGCTTCAGGTTCTTGTCCAGCTCATAGAGGATGGGGATGCCTGTGGGCAGGTTCAACTCCATGATGGCCTCCTCTGACATACCTGCAGGTGGCAGCACATACAAATAGAGCAGTTTATACAGGTCAGTAAGAGAATTTGCAGCTTGTTACGTTCCATTAGAGAGACTTGTTATCGTTGGATCAGCACAACTGTTGGAGGACACAACTGCATTCATGGAAACAGGCTCTGGATTGTGTGGGGAATGTGAGCAGGAGAAGCCTGATGTCTTACATTTCCCTCAGTTATCACCTACAGTTATCACCTTCAGGCCAAATCCTATGCCACAAAAGTAGCCTATACTTTTATATTGTGTATACCAAATACCTTTCTGGTGGACCTACATGAAGCTGCATGGGCTGACAAGATAGGAGATGATCAATTTTCATGATCATTGACTGGCTGTACCAAATGCTCCAATACAGAGCAAATAGATATTCATTTATGTGCCTGCACTTTCTAAAACTCTAACAATGTCAAAATATCAATATTCCACAAATAATAAATAACCCTTCCTTGGACTGTTTTAGGAAACACTCCACTGCCCCCTTGCCTTAAAAGAAACAAAAAACAAAAGCAAAATTCTCCATTGGCCCCTCAAAATTGTGAACAGTCCCTAAAAGGTTTTATTTGCATTAGTAATAACTGTAAAACATTTAAGTAAAACAGACCTGTATTTTGCATTTTGTCAAAAAAAAACCCCACACAAATCAAGATCTCCAAAAACTGTGTGAATATATAGGGCCAAATGAGTTCTGGATTGAGGCTTTAAGGTGACTTATAGCGTATGTGACTTAAACGTATTAGTGTGGATGTGGCCTAGAGCAGCACTACTTTGAAGATTTCGGCTAAAAAAAGGGTCTAAATGACGTCTTTTCAAGTCAACTTGGGATCTAGGGGCTTCCGGAGACTTGGATTACGCCGGATGAGCTGTATGGAGCCATTTTATGTTTTTTTTTTCGGTTGTTTTTTAAAGTTTTTAAAACAAGTCCCCAGCAACTTTGGTTGTTTAGGAGAATGCTGCAACGCTGTTTTGCTGTGAAGCTCCAGGACTGTTTTGTGGACTAAGAAACTTCACCTGACTTTCCATCGGCTTGGGGGTGAGTAGATAATGACTGAATTTTCATTTTTGGGTGAACTATTCCTTTAAGGTGACTAAGAGCAGCACTAAGTCAGTGATGAGAAGCAACACCTACAAGAACTCAATTAAGCTCTGTATTTAAATTCTAAGCATCACCCACCCTCCAGGTGCTTCACGATGCCCCTCAGACTGTTCCCATGGGCAGCAATGAGCACCCTCTTCCCCTGCTTGATCTGAGGGGCGATCTCCTCATTCCAGAAGGGCAGCGCCCGCGCGATGGTGTCTTTCAGGCTCTCACAGGAGGGAAGCTGGTCCTCAGTCAAGTCCGCATAGCGACGATCCTACAGAGAGAGAGCAGTCTCAGCATATGAAATAAACACAGACCAGAATAGAGACAGCAAAGACATGCTGTATCACTTTCTCTTCAAGCTCGTTCCTCAGAAACTCACCATATATTTACTTGGGAATAGAGAGGGCATAAGTGTAAGTTGGGAGTTTGTGTCCTACTCTGAATACGATTAAAGTGATGTCCAAATGTGAGATTTAGTTTGAGTGAGTGTGAGTACCAGTGTGACTCAGACTAAATCTGAGTCCTAGAGCCCCAATGAGTAAAACTGTAACTCTTTAAAAGCTTTGTGGTGATAGCTTTGTCTACTTTCTTTTTAATGTCATTTTATGAGTTGATGTAATTTTACCTGACAAAATATGCATTTTTTGTGTTTTATATGAAGCACACTGAATTTGCCTTGTGTTTGACATGTGCTATATAGATAAAGTTTTCCTTGCCTTTGCCTTGCTTTCATTCTGCACACATCAAATAATCAGCTGCTTTCTGTTTTGCTCATTAACAAAATTCTACAACTAATCAACTTAGCTTTGACAGCCAGTCTAGGGTCACTACTGTACTGTATGTCTCAACTCTTGAACAGCTCCGTCTATGCAGAGGGACTTTCGATCAGTTTGTTCCCATCTTGACTAAACTTTGAACTTTAACCCAAAATACCTAGCTGTTGTCAGTCATATATTAACTCACCTTGGGTGCAGTAGAATAGAATAGCATTAGGGCTTATGCTACAAAATAAAAAAGTACCACATTTATCAGTGTGCAGTATACTGTAGCTGTCAGGTTTCATTTGCACCCTGTGTGGAATATAGACAAATAGACACATATAGTGTGTACATAGACACATTACCTTAAATCTCATTACTCAGGACACTCAAGACCATAATAAATGTCTGCTGTTGGAACACTCATTCCCATGATGACAAACTTGATAAATTGCCCAACTGCAGCGCTCAGTTCTAATCACGCCTTCTGTTTCTTATGCCTGGGGGGAAGAGTTGATCAGATTGCTGAATTTGTACACAATCACAGGCAGTGTTCAGTGCCAAGCCTCTTGGTTATGTGTGCAGAGCTCATTTAAGCAGAGCCGATGTCTTACCTTGCTGATGATGGAGTAGAAGTCATGGTCAGGGTCCATGGTGGGAGGAGGGGTGTCAAAGGAGCGCCTCCAGATCTTCACCTGGGCCTCTCCGTGCTTGGCAGCTGTCTCTGCCTTGTTCAGCCCGGTCAGGCCGCCGTAATGACGCTCGTTGAGCCGCCAGGTCCGGTGCACCGGCACCCACATCTGGTCAATGCTGTCCAGGACCAGCCACAGGGTCCGGGTGGCCCGCTTCAGCACCGAGGTGTAGCATATGTCGAACTCATAGCCGGCATCTGCGGGGTTCAGAGACCACAAAGAGCTGGTGTTAAAGTCAATGCATATTCTGAGTACAGTTTTTAAAGGAAAATTCCACCCGCATACTGTCACACTGTTTTAGATCATCAATCTGTGAGGTCCAATGGATTCCAGGAGTTATTTTGTGATGAAGTGTTACTTTTTGGTGGACCCACTTTCCCTCAGACTGCCTTGTTTTCTAGTCGAGAAAAAGCAAGAGCTGCATGCGATACTAGGAACCCAACATTACTTATAGCTGCATTGCAGTGTGGTGTGGTCTGCTGAGGCTACTGATGGTGGAGAAATTGGTGTCTCTGCCAACATCTGAGTCTGGAAAGAAACCCTTGCTCTTTGATTCTGAGAGACTGACACCAACACCTGATGCTTACCACTGATGTTTTAGATAGCTGAAAACAAATGTGCCCTGAAACTCCATTGTAGCTGGCTGCGCTGGAAATACCTCAACGTCACATCATCTACATTTAGCCAGTTAGGCCTATTCACAGGAATGAGAAAAATACACCACCAAAGAAGAAAATGGACCCAGAAATGCAAGGTACATCCCATTACCTGTTTTTAAAACAATGTTAAGTGTTTTAGGGTGGATTTTTCCTTTCACTTTTAAACTAAGGGGCTAAGGTCTGGAGTCAAGAAACGAGAAGAGGTACCCTACTACACCCTCTTTGAGAAATTCCTCTATGAGAAATTTCCTGTTGTGCATACAGCACTGTACTACCAGTGCAGTCCACATCAAAGCACCACCTCTAGTTCTGCACGTTAGCACTCCCTCCAGAAATTCATGACGTTTTGTACTCAGGCCGCTGACTGGTCAACACAGTGAATGGAGGCGGTGTGATGACTGGAGTCACGTGTAGAGCTGAAGGCGGACCAGAGTCGATTCGTCCGTGACTGACTGCCATTGGCAAAGGCGGTTATGCAATCCTATGCACCGTTGAGGAGTTGAATTAATTCCGAGATGTTACAGTCGATGGTAAAAGAAAAAATAAAGTGCTCATCACGTACCTCTCAGGGCCTGTCCGCCTCTCTTCGCCTCCCGTTCCCCGGTTTCACTCAAATCAGCATCGAACCAGCCGCAGAACCGATTCTCCTGGTTCCAGTTGCTCTCTCCGTGGCGAATCAAAACTAATTTGTAGGCAGCCATTGGTGGAAATCTGTTGGGGTCTTTCGTTTAAAAGGAGAAAAATCAGTTGAACAGTTATCAGAGTTGGAAGCTGTGGATGGCACTCTCCACTACAACAGGAGGCAAGGCTGCAGCTCAGCTCGTCGCTGTCAAACCGGCGAGGACTTTTATCCCGTTGATTGGTTGCTCCATCACTTCCTGGTTTTCACATCCAATGAGATTCCGTTAAAGTGTGTGTTTTTTTTATTTCTCGACCAATGGCAGTGGTGGGCGTCAGCGACGGGGACAGTTCCCTGACCTTCATACATTGCACTTTATTGACTTACTCAATGTGTAGGCTGTTCATTTGTTTGATCCTTATTCCTCTTGTTCATTAGTTTGAACAGTAGTCATGATGGGTAAGCAATATGGAAACCAATGGCGAGAAAGTAGAGACACTAATAGAATATTTTATAATTTTGTATTTATATATTATAATTTATGTCTCATTTGAAAGCATGTGTCTTTTCAGAAAAGAAAATGGCAAAAGTTGACAAGGGGACACAAATTTCATACAATAACAGTCTGTTCTAAGTATGCTATTAGCCTAAGTGAACAGTTAATGCAAGATGACATACTACTAGGGACTGACCTAGTTTTTGTGAACGTACCTTCTATCTGTTGTTAATATTGCATAAGTATTATGAATGTGTTATAAACTGGGGTTCATATAAAGCGTTGACCCCAGCCTGGTCCAGGTTGAGAGGCGGTCTGCCAGACATGATGCCTTGGGTTGGGTAACCCTAACCCTAACCCTTCCAGGACGCCAAATAATATAGCTTCAAGGCAAAAACCAGTATGCACTGTTAATATGTTTGATAAATGTATTTTCTTTTCTTAGGTTAATCTTGTTTGTCTTTTGTTCTGTATTGTTTCTAATAAAAAAAAGTAACTTAAAGGCAACAAAGTAAAATTCCTAAAGAAAAAGAACTATAGTAATCCTACAATCATTTTTGAGGGATATTACATAAATATCACAGCAAAATTGTATGTCCCTATAGGAATATTATAGTGACAGGATCTATTCTAGACTGATGTTACAGTTCATGTAGGGATTTTTCACTGAAACAAACTGACTTTAGCCTAGGTGACCCTACAGCCTATAAGTGACCCTTATCCTTTCCCAGCGCTGCTCTCCTCATCCATCAGCTCCTCAAGCGAAGGAGGTTCATCGTGGAGGCAAGGTAGCAGATTGACCAATAGCTGCTCAGCATTATAAGTGGGCGGGGTGTGCATGCGGAAGATCATGACTATCTTGTTTGTATGAGATGAGATCAGAGTCCTGCATGCTGGCTTCCATCTCTGCCCACTGGCCTCTAGCATTGTTTCCTAACCGGTCCGGGCATGGACGAAACAAGCCCGCTCGTCTCTCCTCTGCAGGACTCAATAGACTGTAACTACTGCCAGAGCGACGCCTCCAGCCCGCGCGGCGGCTTTGGGGCGAACGCTACCCCGGGTTCAGTGGTCCGAGTGTCGGCTGGCAGCCCCGGCCGCGGTCGGGAAAGACAGCCGCTGTTGGATCGAAGCAGAGGGAATTCTCCCCGGGAGCATCACAGGAACGACTTCCCCGATGACCCGGAGTTCAGGGAGATCGTGAAGAAGGCAGAGCAAGCCATTGAGGAGGAAATCTTCCCAGAGAGAATTTACCAGGGATCAAGTGGCAGCTACTTTGTCAAAGACTCTCAAGGGGTGAGACAGTGTCCAGAAGCTAGACATGTTTCTTTGTGATAAAGGATGGGTTGACTTGTAGCATGATGTAATGCGTCTACTTAACTCCACTGTTTTGGCAAGGCTTACCCTAAGCAACCTGCTGTTGCTGACACCTCACTCAGCTGTTTTAGCCCTCCTGACAGTGCAGTTACCACCCTGCTTTCTGCCTACATTGTGCTTGTCATCATCTTAACAAATGTTGTTGCTCACACTAACAAAAAGGCAGTTACCTTGATCTAAACAGATGATGGCATTGTCATCCTTAATGAATGAATGTGACCTCACACAAAAGATAGTTTGCAGTTCTGCCCCATGACTTTGGTGGACTGGATGCTGGTTCTCTTGACACTACTTCAAGCCAAAACCCTTTTTAACGTGGTAGACACCATGATGGTACTACTGCAGCGAACGACTTACTCACAAAGGCAGCCCATAGGAGAGGGATATACAGGCATAATCTGCATTGCACACGTATCTGTGAGATCTCCCACAGACCTGTTGAGAAAGCCTCACCACTTGGAAACCAATTTCCTTTTCAGTGTGTCTGCGTGGGTCAGAAAAGATGGCGCAACGTAGGAGAAGTCATGTGTCTTGGCTATTTCGGTGGTTAGATGTGACCCTGTTAGTTGATGAAAATTGCTTAACCTTGGTTCCCGCTCTGTGAGAATATAAATTGATAAGAATATTCAGGCTAATTGAGATGTTCAAGCTCTGAAGATAATCACCTCACCTCAAGCGGCATATTCTCACCGGCTGAATTCCTCTCAGCTCAACAAACTCAATGGCAACAGTATATACCCTGTCATGTTAATTATACAGCTATTAAAAAGCACAAGATGCAACTTTGTTACCGGGCAACACGCTAGCCAAGCAGACATAAAGACCGGCCCCAGTCACGGCCCTAGAATAGACTACTACACAGTTGATCATGTGAGGACGTTTAAGATAATCTAATTGACATAAATAAGTTGCAAAACCATTCCAATTCCACTTTGTTAGTTGCAGCAGGCGTCTGCTTTGCCCATGAATCATCTCCTTTGATGGAAGAGTTGAGGATGGGGCATGAGTGGTGCTGTGACTTCCTGGAATGCCCTGTTTACATTATAGAGACTCAGTTATCAGCTAAGACTGTTAATATGTTTATAGTGCCATCATAGGTCCAGGCGGAGAATAGAGGAATTACATAATACAGACATATCTAAAATGGTGCCTGAGTACTTCTCTCCCTTAAATCCACATCTTGAAACTAGTGTTTAGTGAGATGATTGTAAATCTTATTCCATCAGTGGGTTTCTTTTTTGCAGAAGATAATTGGTGTGTTTAAGCCCAAGAATGAGGAGCCCTATGGCCAGCTGAACCCGAAGTGGACCAAATGGCTCCAGAAACTGTGCTGTCCCTGCTGCTTTGGGCGCGACTGTCTGGTCCTCAACCAGGGGTACCTGTCGGAGGCGGGAGCAAGCCTGGTGGATCAGAAACTAGAGCTCAACATAGTCCCCGTAACCAAGGTAGGGGCGCTCAAGCATGTTCAAGACAAGGAAGGTGTTTGGAGAACTTATTGCACCTCATTTTATCAAAATCCCTACTGAGTCCTTGTTTTTTTTAATGGATTTTTCATGTGTGTCCCTTTCCTCTTCGCTCTATCTATCCTAATCCAACCTTTCTTCTTCTTCCTTCTCATCTGTAGGTGGTCTACCTGGCCAGTGAAACGTTCAACTATAATGCCATAGACAGGGTGAAGTCTCGGGGGAAGAGGCTCGCCCTGGAGAAGGTGCCCAAAGTGGGGCAGCGCTTCCACAGAATAGGCCTCCCTCCTAAGGTAAAACCAATTCTAAGCGCAGCTCTTGCCAGCGTCACATGTTGAAATGACGTGTTCTGTTGATTAAGATTAAGATGAGACTGCTTGGATTATGTGTCCAGTGAAACCCAGTGCACTTGATGTGTCTAATAACTTTTTCTCTCCTTCCCCACATGGTGCAGGTAGGGTCGTTTCAGTTGTTTGTTGAAGGGTACAAGGATGCAGATCATTGGCTGAGACGGTTTGAAGCAGAGCCTCTCCCTGAGAATACCAACCGGCAGTTACGGCTGCAGTTTGAGCGACTGGTGGTCCTTGATTTCATCATCAGGAACACAGGTTGGTAGTAAGTAATACAGATGGATTCCATGGTAACAGGAGACTCTCATTAGAACAGTGTTTTAATCTAAGTTGGATTTTCTGCTTACAGACAGAGGAAATGACAACTGGCTGATAAAATATGACTATCCAATGGACACTGGAGGGCTTCGTGTGAGTAAACATCAGTAACACATGAACACTCATTTAAATCTGGTGCCATGCTGGAAGAGCTACAGTTTTTTCCTCAGTCTTAATGTGTTTCAGACAGGTTCCCAAACTATTTATTTTGATGATATAGAGAATAAAAGACCTATTAATTATTTGAAATGAATAAATCCAAAGCATCACAAAACTTGCACACAAACACTTTTAAGCACTGAAAAAGAAATTAAAATGACACAGAAAAAAACATCCATTGCAGTTCATATTGCAATATTAAGAAAAAAAATGCAATATTTTGCCATTATCTTGCAGCCCTACTAACTGGCTCGTCCAGCTCCTTTGTCTCACATTTTCACGACTTAAGTTGTTGTAAGTGTTGACTCATTTGCTGGAAGAAAGTCCCGGTGTATAGTTTCACATTTGTGTGTGTGTTTGTGTGTGTGTGTGTGTGTGTGTGTGTGTGTGCAGGATTCAGACTGGGTTGTGGTGAAGGATCCTATTATCAAACTGGCAGCCATAGACAATGGCCTGGCTTTCCCCCTCAAACACCCAGACTCCTGGAGAGCCTGTAAGTCGTCCCAGCTGGGCACACATACAGTAGATACACACATCCCCATAGATTCAGGGTGTCTGTGGCTCCTTAAAATGTCTGAAAAAGTCTTAAAATGAATCATCTAAATTCACGACTTTAAAAAGTATTAAAATGTCTTAAATCCAGTGATTAGAGGTTTTACCATGTAGTGACAGGTTTCTTTGCTCTGAAAGTCCACTCCTAGATTAATCCAGAACAGGGTGAGTAGTACAATATGCATCCTCTCTGCTTTAGTAAACACAGTTGGATTTCATGTCCCTTAACAATTAATTTCCTTGTGTCCTTTTTCTTACTCTGCCCATTTATAGTTTCGCAACTTTCATTAGCAATGTTCAATCAGAAACAGTCTGGTTTTGCTAGCTTTATTTCTTTATTTTAGTTTTTAAATTGGTGTTAAATTCAATTCCATGTAGCATTAAAAAGGTCTTAAAAAGTCTTAGATTTGGCTTTCTGAAACCCGCTGATAGGGATTAGTGAAATACACCATCAATGATTCACTACATCTAGATGTTGTCTTTCCGTTCCTCTCGCCTGTAGATCCATTCTACTGGGCTTGGCTGCCTCAAGCCAAGGTTCCCTTCTCCCAGGAGATCAGAGAGCTGGTGCTGCCCAAACTCAACGACCCCAACTTCATCAAAGACCTGGAGGAAGACCTGTATGAGCTCTTTAAGGTCAGTTCACAACCACAGGGATATTCTGTCAGAGCCATAACAGGATGTTATTCGTTTGTTTTCCCAACTTTCATTTTGTTAATCGTAAATATGAGATATTGCATTAGAGAGGTCAGTACATGAATGAATCTTAAGTATGAGGATGAGTGGTATATGGTTTTCATGTGACTTAGTCGTACTTTATACACTATGTTGTATATTTTCTTATCTCATTTTATCTTTTAATGTGTACTTATAACTGTGATATGTTGTTTGTATACAGTAGCCTAAAGAAATGGCACAAAAGCAAACAGAAGCACAGGTTACTGCCACAGCAATACATGTAAACCCAAAATTGAACATTAAGATTATTTCACCAATGTTATTAAGGTTTTTAGCATTAGATTTTGCAACACTAGTAATAAGCTTAAATTCCTAGATAAGACCAATATTACAACAAGCGACCAATAGTATGGAGTACAAGGGTCAGAGACACAGCATCCTGACATTAATTGTAACAATGTAATAATGTGTCCTGAGAGAAGTGCTAAGTAAAGAAATAAGGGTTGAGGAGAACAGTTTTTTTTAGGAGCGTATTAGAGCAAGTAGAGGAGGACGATGTGTGAGAGAGGGATGTAAAGTCTTAAAAGTGGTTGGTGTGTTGCAGAAAGACCCAGGCTTCGACCGGGGACAGTTCCATAAGCAGATATCAGTGATGCGAGGACAGGTGAGTGAGACATGCTGGGGGGACGGGACCAGGGTGACAAATTCAGATTTCAGAGGGTATTTTTTGGACCCTAGATCTGATTTTTACTGCCATTTTGGTCTTTTTTGGGGGTTGTTTTATTGAACTGTAAAATAATACATTTGCATTGCATATTGGCAAATAAACAATTTGTAACACTAAGATTGGTTATATTTTAAATCATAATATGCCACACGTCCCACACTTCTTTCCCACTGCTGGTGCTGTTTTCTCAACTCTTTCTGTCCCCAGCCAGTCCATCTTCTACCCTTGACTGTTGAGTTCTGTACAATATCGGCTGTTATTTTTTGTTGGTTTGCGTGGGATCAGCATTTTCTCCTACTGCTGACTGTGTGACACTGACATGGCTATGGCTTCAGGCTGCGCATTCCATTTTTTTTCTGGTGAAAAATCGCTTCATTTTTCTCACCCAGATGCACTGGAAAGAATGCCACGGTCATAGGCTCCCAGGAATCACCTATCACATTCATGTGTGAATAGACAACTCAACAGATAAATATGAACTGAAATGCAAAAAAGGGTACTCCTAATTATCTGGGGCTTTTTTTGACCCCTTCTTTTCATTTCATGGACATATTCTGAACTTTCAAGGGCATTTTTCCCCTGAGCCGTTAATTTCTGAATCTGGACGGGACAGTACAGCACCACTGTTCTCTATGCATCTTCAGAAGGTGGATAGGTGTATCTCTATTAATTTGCTATGTTTCTCAGATCCTGAACCTGAGCCAAGCCCTGAAAGACGCAAAGACGCCCCTCCAGCTGGTGCAGATGCCCCCGGTCATTGTGGAGACAGCCAAGGCCCCTCAGAGGGCCAATGAGTCCTACACACAGAGCTTCCAGAGCAGGAGACCCTTCTTCACCTGGTGGTAGCCAGAGAGGGACGAGCAGAAGAGGAGAGGGAGAAGATGGCACCGAAATGCTGCCTTGCTCCCAGCATGCTGCCTTACCTGGAGCCTTCAGCAGGCACAGCTGTGGACTATTATTAATGAGATGATGGAATGTAGAGAGAGGATATTGAGGGTGCAGGGAGAGAAATGGTAAATATGAAAGGGGTGTGAAGGAACTAATGAGATGTAGCAAAAAAAAGATTGAGCATGGAGATTGATTGATTGAATGATTTACTGATATGGAGACAAGGGTAGTTGGTGAAGCGTAGGGGGAAACGGATGGCAAATGAACCTCGTCAGTGCCTGGTAAGATAAAAAGTACGACAAGACGAGCCTCAGCTGGTGTCAGTGAGAACCCCGGGCATTCTGCTGATGCAACTTGACACCTAATCAATACCTATGTAGTCTCTTATGCAGTTTCTGTTGCTTCCAACTGTGTAAGGGATTCATATCTAAACTCTAATTACCCACCACCAAATCTTGGCCAAATTGTGTGACAGCAGCTGTTTTATTATACGCAGCACTGTAATATGTAGATATACAGTAACTACTGCCCTCAACCCAGTTAGTATTATCCAGCATCTGAACCACTGGTGTATGTATGCAGATTTTACAGTCATTCATAATAATTTGCGCCACTGTCTACATCTGACATTTATTGGCATTGTAGTGGCTGTCATATGTTGTGGCTAAACACGGAATGTTTGGGGCCTTAAATGTTTAAATTATTGCATCTAAAATCACATGATATAGTATAATCCTTGTATTTGGCTTTGGTCAGATGCTGAATTTCTGCTGTTTAGCTGCTGTCTAAAATGCAAGGTGTCAGTTTCAGATTTGACTAGTTGGTCTGGTGACAGACTAGCTTGTGCTGTTCTGAAACGGATGTGTCCTTCTGTTATCTTAAGTATCTGTAGCAAATAGAGATCGAGCTGCATCAAGCCATTAGGAGAGCACTTTATAATGTTCAGTTGCTGATTAGAAAAGCACTAGCAGGGGAACTTGTATTTGCCATCATTACATTTGTCCTACCTCTGATTTCTGTGTAACGTTCCTGTCCTTATTACAGACTAATGACTGTAACTATAGCAAGAAACACATTCTCTATAGACATTCACTGTCTCTGTCATAGTGTTGTTTTCAAATAGGACCCAGGGATGGACAGAGGAACAGTATGCCTGTCATTGGATGTGTTAAAGTGTTGAATATATGAGAAAAACCTTTAAAAGTTTTGTTAAGTTAATGTGATTAAATTTGAAACAGTCAGGTGTATATTTTGTGCAGCCATGTTGCGCCTCCTAGTGGGGATACTCATTCATTATTTACAGTCTTCAACAGTGCTGAGTTTGAGCAAGGAGCATTCCCCTCTGCACCAGTTGATCTCAGCGAAATTTTAAATCTGTGACGAGGCAGACATGTAACAATAAGCTATAGTTTGTTGTCTTTATATATATATGAGTTTTCTAATCAAGCAGTGCCATGAAGTCAACCAGAAACTTTATTTTCTGTCACTCAGTACCATTGGATGCCTGTTTTTTTTCTCATTACATTTTCTCTGCTCGAAGGACATTCTGAATCTTTGTTTAACTGTTTACTGCTGTTGCTACCAAACTGTTATGTATTGTTTTGACAATGCAGTGTAAAAAATGTAATATATTAAAGAGTGCACAAATACCTGGTTTTTCCTGTATTGTGGTCTCAGACACATGAAAGCTGAATATTTTAAGGGAATATGGCTGCAATTAGGGGGAAATTATGGTTTGGAATTTGCTATTTTTCTTTATAGAAGAGCAGTGAAATGCAACATGGAGTGTATGTGCTTCTGTGTGTGAAAACTGGGGGAAAGTGTTGCTGGGAGCAGTTGTGAGCTATTATCAGACACACTGTGATCCGTGTTTGGAGAGAATGTTTGTTTTACTTCCCAGTGTGTGTCCTCATGCGTCGCCCTGCAGACGCAGCTCTGGTAAAGTGTTTTCCTCTTTGAGAGAGTTGTGTCTCACCCTGGAATTTGCACATGGGGAAAATGAACCGTCACTTGCAATTCCATTTTTTGAGATTGTATTTTATGTTTATGTTTTTCACAGATAGTGAATGACATAAGTGTTGCCAACATTACAGACTACATGGCCAAGAATCAGGAACGGCAGATGGGAAATGAGTAAATGCACCCACCCAGTGACCAAAACACCCAACTTCCCTCTTTCTCTTCTCTCTCTCTCTCTCTCTCTCTCTCTCTCTCTCTCTCTCTCTCTCTCTCTCCCTCTAAATTTCTCTTTCTGTCCCCTCTCTGATTTAGGGTGTGTGCTAAACAGACTGACTTTGAATTCCCATTCACTCTGTGTAACACATTCTCACCGTCTGCTGGAGACTGGCAGAGAGAAGGAAGCTGTGGTATTTTCAGGGTGCTATAAATAGCTATCATCACATCCTACCACTGGCTGCATTGCCCTCACACAACACAGGAACACTATGCCCATTCACAACTATAGTCTGGGCAAAGCTGTTGTAACAGATGTGGAATCAGTATACCCCCCCTTCTAAATCCCAGTCTTAAACACCATGTTAGGAAACTATAAACTGACCATATATGGATCAATGTGAGAGACAAACTACCAGGCCTACATGCCTTGAACAGTCTTCTGATTCATGCCTAACAGAGAGGAAATTATGTCATCAGCGATATCACTTCCTCCTGGGATCTGTCTAGGGCAATCTTGGCTTCTCTCTTTATCTGTCGCTCATTCACTTGTTCTTTCTGTCACTCTCCATCTGTTTGCCCAGCCCCTCTCTCTCCCTCTCTCTCCGCAGTGGAATGTGCATCTCAGCAGTCTGATGAAAGTGTGGTTAACAGGGCTCTGGGGTGTGTGTGTGTGTGTGTGTGTGTGTGTATGTTCATGTATGTGTGCGTACATGTGTAGCCACCCAAAGGAGCAGTGGGCAGAGTCTGTCTTCACAACAGGAAGAAAGAAAGAGGGAGACAGACTTGTTATGGAAGTGGATCAGGCTGCTTCCACTGGGAATTACCCACCCAGTATTTGGGTGGGTATAAGCATGCAGGGCACTTCCAGTCCTGAAGAGCTGCTGGGCGGGTTCTTACCAAGCAAAAACACGCACCTGATTCAGCAAACTGTGTGTGAGACCATGTTTTGAGCCAAAGAATAGGGCTGTGCATGGTAAAACATGTTGGTTATGGTTTTAAAGAGTGGGTATTGATGTATTCATCTGAATCCATATTAGGTCGTTGTTGAGGATAAATGTAAAGAACATTAAGAATATGAATAATAATTCTAATAATAATACAATTGTAATAATGATCAAATCTGGAGCAGCAGGACAGGGTGGGAATTAGGTCTTTTAACCAGAAGGCCTGGGTTAAATGATGCCCTGCTGAAGTACACTGGAGCAAGACACATGATCGCTACCAGCAGCTTGTTTTGTAGCTCACCCTGTGCTCTGACCTCCCTGTGGGGACATGGGAGTGAGGGAGTGAGGGAGGCAAGCTAAGAAAAAAGAAGAAAAAGATGCATTTTTCACAAAATATTTTGAATCTTACTGATAGAGACAGATGACATTCTAGCCATGTCCCTATGGTAATCTCACCAGTGATTTAATTACAGCCATGACTCACAATGGTGTCACTGTAATCCATTTGGACTTCAGAACTCAATTTCAGATTTTCTGGCAGAGAATTGTATATCAGTTCTTCAGCTAATTGACATCAGTCCATGGCAGCAATATGTATGATGCTATTCTTTCAGGGAGGGCCAGAGAAACCATTTGGAGAAGTTCTGGCTGTTGGACGGTTGGTCTCTTGCAGACGGGTGGGAGAGTACATTCAGGAAATGTCTCTTTGGTTGAGTAGCCAAAGTAAATATTACATAGTTGGCACTGCAGAGTAGCGCCTGGCTCTATATATGCTTAAGTGCCCTTATACCAAGTTGTCAGGCTTTCCTTTCCTCTCTCTCTCTAGTTGGCAAACAGGGGAAAAAAAACAGCCTCAGTCTTGTGGTGCCCACACCCTTCTAATGGTGTTTCCAGGTAAGATGGATTCCAAACTCATGTTATTACCTGTGTTTATCACGGTGATTCATTGTTTGGACATGGATGTGTAAAACAACAAAGATTTGCTAACATAAAAACTGGGCTCAAACACAGAAGTATAATGAAGGCAGATGAGATCAATAAACTGTGGATGATTTCATGAGGAGAAGCCTCTCTGTGTGGTAAGCTAAACTCGCCTTCAGGGTAAATGTGGATGATTCTTTTCTTGCCTTAATTGTCAGCATACACTACAGCTGTGAGTCACTCCAAAACAAAAAGGATTCACCATAGTTACTTTCAATATCAAAATGAACATCGGATTGACTGCTTTGTTTATGCTGCGCACGGGGCTGTTGTGTACGGTCTCCATTTGGCTGTATACACAACTAGTGTTTTTCCACAGGCGCCGACACGTGGACAGGACAACACTTCTGTGGAAATCTCCGGGGGGGAGAGAGTGGGTGGGTGGGGATATGCAGGGGTGAGGGGTGGGGGGGTGGGACTCCTTTCCTCTCAGAAGTGCTAGATTTATGTCCCAGCGCTGCAGCTGTTCAACATTAGCCCTTCCACTCCTTTTACTGTGGGTCCCCCAGCTAGTCTCACGGACCACGTCGCCTGGCCCTCCACACACACACACACACACACACACACACACACACACACACATCCTCTCCGCTCCCTTTCTTCTTTGCATATTGACCCAGAGGAGGATACAGGCCATTCTTTCAGCATACCTCTTCACACTTTACAAGGAATAAAACACCACAGCCAAATACAAATTAGACTATTTTACACGATTATGTACATTTGCTGCACATGTGCAAAGTTTCCCTGCTTGCACACTCTGATCTGTCTCTACGCACCTGACCCACTCATACTACAGCTCACATCTACACTCTATAATTCAGATGAAACTTTAATGATCTCCATGGGGAAATTAGGTAATGAAGTTCCTTTCTATATGGTCACACTCTGTTCCTATGTTGTCCCCATCTCAGCATCTGAAATGTAGATAGTTACTGATGCACATATGCCTTTGCACTGGACTGGAAACCTGTATGAATCAGGTAACTACAGACGTCCTTGTAGGTCTATGTAAAATTCTAGGTAGCAAGCTGAAGATGCTGCTTATCCTCCTAACATCTATTTGTCCAGTGAAAACCATGTAACTCCAATTCTCCAGCCTCTTGGTCTTATGAAACCAAAGGAAAATCCACAGGATAAAGTCAAAACTGCACTGTGGTCAAGCTAAAATAAGACTGTTTTTCTTAGTTCCTGAAAAGTTGACATTTTGGAGATACCGGGTCTTCATCTGACAGCGACGTCTAGTCTTTGATTTGATTTTTGACTTTGATTCTGCTGCTGCGCAAACATGATGTTTTTTAAAGAGCAACTCGTCACACTCTGTCTAGCCCAGATTACAAGCATATAGGAGAGAGTGGTGACCAAAGAGGAAAAGTGTGTTTATGTGTGGCTGATCTGCAGCTTAAAAAGGACTGTCTTCTTCACCACACACAAGTTCCTGCCAGCAACAACAAGTGTGCACAGTAAACTCCAATTCTGTGGGAGAGGTTGCACAGCCATACACGCATACCATAGTAACGCTTCTTGCTGACTGTATGAAAGGAACCAAAATGACATGTCACAGTGTGGCTTTGGGTGCTGCTGTCTAATCATCTCATCTGCAGCGTGTTCTTAGGAACTGCATGCTTTCTGGAATAGACTAGACATTGAATCATCTTTCCCTGCTTGGCTTCGATCTCATTGGCTGAACATTAGCCCACCTCCAGACCCCCAACAGACTGTTCCGGTAAGAACAAGCCTCTTCCCAGACTTACACTCAGCCATACACACCACACACACACTCACAGTGCACACTCTCTCTCTCTCACACACACAACACATACATACACATTGTTTCCGACTATTACACCAAGTCTTACACAACACACACGCACACATTCTCTCTATCACACACATACATACACATTCCCTCTGTGTGTGCATGTGTGAGTGGCTCTCTCCTTCTCTATTAGAGGCTGACATTACAGCACACAGACACAGATAGGTCTACCGATCTAACTCTTTCATGTGGTCCAAGTGCCATATAAATAGTCCCTGCTGATTGGCTGGGGCTTTTATCTCCCAACAGGAAGTTCCTTAGGGCTCCCGTCTCTTAGTCTCTAAATCTGTGTTTTATTTGCAAAAGCCACCAAAAGCACAATCTGGACAACGGCTACAGCTCTCTTTCTACAAATTTGACACAAAGCACTCAAATAAATAACAGTAATAACAAAACTTTTTAACAAATGCTGTCCTCAAGCAGCTTATCTGAGCTCTTCTATGCAGACTGATGTGTAACAGGCAACATTTCTTTATCCCAGTCAAGTCATAACCAAAGAAACCTCTCATTTGCTCTCACTTACTGATCTTTATTCTTAGGCTTTTGCTCTTTGGTTTTACATAAAGAACACTTAGGGAATATTTTGTTCAACATACATATTTCCTTGCCATAGCACCCATCACATCCATATTTTTGGGTTGTTGTTGTCACAACCTTGTTGAGCATACAGCATTTTGACAGAAGGCACTTGATAAAACTGTCATGCCAGGACAAGTGTAAAAAAAAAAAAAAAAAAGCTTTGGAATGTTTGATTCAGACAAAACAAAAACAAAGCTAGTCAAAAGATTAAGTGTCTAGTCCATCACACTTCAATAATTTCAGTATTATAGCTTGCTGTCATACAAAAACATGTAAACACATAAAAATATATACTTTCATAAGCTAATGAAAATAATCCCTTACAAAAAACAACTATAGTACTCCTGTGATAGATTCTAAAGGGATAGTAAACAGATATCACAGCAAAACTATAAGTCCCTGTAGGAATACTATAGTGATAAAAAACTACCTTTAAGTACGGTAAGGCCACTGTAAACTTACTATTGAGTACTGCAGACCCACTAGAAGTCCCAATATTATTATTATAGTGATTTTTCGTGATGGATGAATGACATTAAATTACCAAACAAAAAAAACAACTTTTAATAGCCTGAGGCACGGGCTTATAACTACAACTAGGAGACACACTCTTGTGCCTTACAGAGAAAAGGGGTACCATGCCTTGCCTTAGCATCGCATTTCTTTGTCAACCCCCCATCAAATGTTTTCATGTCAAAGACCCCCAAATAAGACACAATCATTTGATCTGATTTTGCCCCAGGGACCCCCAAATGGAAAGTTTAGCTTGTTGTTGTTGCTTTCCTATTGAAACTGTAGCCTAACTGTCTACATTGCACATGGGAAGACAATTAGTGGTGAGGGTGAAACCTATGATTAAGGTAGTCATTCTTATACATTCTCAAATGGGGATAACATCTAGTGAATTAAATTACAGTGAAGTTAACTATTCCTCATCTTGCTGGGGATCCCCTGGAACCCCCTCAAGGACCCTTCACCCCCCTCCCCCACCCCTCCCAATCCCTGTTGTCATCATCATGTCATCTCCTGCTCAGTCTCACATCACCGTTTGCTCACCCCGGCACTTCCTGCACCCCCCGTAAATAGCCGAGACGAGGTATGCCAGGCAGCCCAGGCAGGCGAACACGGCGGCGGCCAGGTAGACCTTGTACAGACAGAGGTGCTTGTACTGCTCCAGGTTGCAGTAGGAGTTGCGGTCCGTCTTGTAGATCATCACACCTATGGCCGGCACGTAGAGCGCGGTGGCGGCCACGTCGTGCGCCAGGTTCGTGAGCAGCCAGCGGTCCCCGCCCAGCACCGGCACCAGGTCCTGCTTGTCCAGGAGGGTGAGGAAGAACAGGGCGAGGGTGAGCAGCCAGAAGAGGACAGCGACGAACAGCACGAAGTGGATGGATCCTTCGTACTTGTTGGCGGCGATGGTGACCCACAGCCCGGCCCCGAACAGGATCTGCAGGATCCGGATGATCCCCAGAAAGCTCTTGAGGAACCTCACGATGTTCTTCCTCACCTGCGGCTGGGGAGGTTGGGGTGGCATCTCTCTCCTCCGATCACTCTCGGTCCCTTTCTCCCAAACAGGGCGGGTGCTTTCTGCCAGCTGCAAACAGCTGGGAAAAGGTGGAGAAAAAGTGGAAATAAAGAGGGGGAGAAAGTCGGATTTGTGAGCTAAATGCGAGGCTGAAAGGGGGAGAAGTTTGATATAAAAAGGAACTCTCTGTTCTTTCCACAGCCCCGGGGTTTTGAAATGAAAAACCTTCTTCTATGTTTCGTCTTTTCCGTTTCCTCTGTTGAATGCAGCGTCTGTGTCGGGGGGCAGGGAGATGGAGAAGGGGCGGCCTGAAATTCAAAGCCTGCTCCTCCTTTGGACTGATGGAATCATCCATGGTGTGTGTGTGTGTGTGTGTGTGTGTGTGTGTGTGTGTGTGTGTGTGTAGTCCGGTAATCTGGTGTAGCCTATTTCCCCATGGTGTCGTTCCCCTTGGGGTGTGTAGAACGCCTTCCCCTCAGTGTCTCTCTCTTTTCTTTATTTCTATTTTAGAGAAGTTAAGTATGAAGTATTAAGAAATGTGTGTGTGTGTGTGTGTGTGTGTGAGAGAGAGGGGTTTGATAGGCCATTGACCAAAGAGCGCACGCGCACGCGCGCGCGCGCACACACACACACACACGCACACACACACACACACACACAAAGATGACATGGCCTATTGTGGCACAAAATGTCACAACATGCATAATGACTAATATATGACTATGACTATGAGCCATAATCAAATATTAGGCTTCTTACAATCTATATATATGTTCTATTCTATTCTATTCTATTCTATTTATAGCTAGCTTTACAGTTACATGTAACTCATATCAGGAAGAAATACCCTAAGTGACTTATAGCCTCAACGTGTAGGCTACAATTTCTGCAACTTTATTTAACTTAATTTCTAATACTGAAATAACACAGTATCAAATGTGAGCATAGGCCTATCTTATAGGCCTACGGAAAAGAACTAGGCCTATAGAATTCCGTGAATAACTTGTAGAACAACACTAGCTATATCTATATGGCACAGACACAGTAGTCCCTAGAAGAATAGGCTATTATGAGAATATTAGAATTAGAATAGCCTATTAGTATTTTTTCTGAGGAACAGGCTATTTACTGATATAGATATCATATGACCATGCGTCACCCTGTTTGCGTGTTTCAAAATGATGTTAAGGTTGGTGCGCACATAAGGGATGCCCACCGACTTACTTTTCTCTCATAATTGACAGACGCTTCTCCTGCCAAGCTCATTGACGTCAATGGATTTCAGTGCACATACTCTACGTGGCCAGGGGGCGGGACAGACACCCCCCCACCCCCTCTACAAACCTATGATTGGTCGAGAAAAAGCCCCTGCCCAACCCGATAGGAGGGAAAACAAGATATCTCCATTGTTATTGGTCGATTTACGGCAGTGATGTGTGACTGACAGTCGGCTCAAGGTTAGAAATTGATTGCAGGTCAGAGTGGACAAACGAAGCAGTACAGTCCCAACCGTCCCGTTACGTTTCGGCCATTGTTGCAGTTTCCAAAACAGAAATACCGATGTGCTCAACGCAGAGGGGGATGTTGTAGGAGAAAAGTGCACTGGAAATATCAGTCCTTTTTCGGGTAAGCAGACATTTTTAATCTTTCACATGACGCTCACGGGATTCCTATTTACTGCTATTACCTATAATGCAAAACCACCATAAACCTTTACTAGGGACTTACAGTGTGTTTGTGCTACTCAATAGTGAGTTTAGAGGGCATCGTTTTATGCTATTTTATGTCCTGTGGTATCACTATAATAGCCTAGTCCAATATGGATTTGCGATATACAAAACTCTGCGATGTTTTGTATAATATCCTTCTAAAATTTTCAGCATTAGGCTATATAGTTATTTTTCCTAAGGGACTTGGGATCCCTCCAGTATCATTGACCTATAGCCTATATTTACAGTCTATTCTGCATACACACTAGGCTGTTAATGGCAGGGGTAGGAGGGAAAAAGTGGAGAGTGGACATTGTGTCCGTTTGTATTGTTTGTATTGTTACTTCTACTGCAGAGAAATAGGCCTATGAATGTTTGCTAACAACTGTCCCATCTGATGATGTGACAAAGCCTAAGCAAAGCCCTATGCCCCTTTGTCCTGGAACAACCTACAGGATGTCCCTTCATGAATTAAAGTTAGGATTATGCACAGAAGAGTGCGACTACAATTTATTTTCCCTTTCCTGTGCATGAGTCCACATGAGTATTGTATAGTCCTGTTGTGTTTGTTTGCCTTCCTAGCCTTGGATTGGCCTATCCTTTAAAAGAGATGCAAAACTAATGGATAATAAAAATGCATCCACATTGCACCTGAATCTTTCGCAGTCTCTGCAGAATAAATAGAGACGATATAAATAGTAAATGAGGAAGAAAGTAACTCTGGGAGTGAAACCAGGTCAAGAGATTTGCACCTATGGGGGCTCAACAGAGCCGGATGAATGAAGCTTAATTGAAACAGAGTAGTTTCACTGGAAAGGCTGCTGACCCACATGACTTGGAAACATGCAGGCATCACCCGGTCACTCAGCTAATGCCTTATCTGTCAGTGTCCCACTTAAAACCATATGTAACCAAAGAGAGATAAAGTTACCATCTGCAGTGTAATGGGCTTTGAAGCACAGCTCCTCTCCTTGTTCCTAAAGCAGGATTAAAGAATCAGAGCAGAAGACTGGCAGCTCACTGGCAGCCCAGTCAGTCATTTTGTAGCATCTTGTCTTTCAGCTATCACAGCTGTCTAGGTGTTGTGATGTGGTGTATGCTCTTCTGCTGTATATCTGCCATGTAATTTTGTTGGTCTCAGATTTTGTCACATACTGTATGTCTTTCAATCAAAATTCCTACACGTCTCCATCATTCACTTTGAAAACATAAAATTCAGATTCTGAATTCTTCTTGATTCATTCTCCACAGTAGAGCCAGTGTATGCCGTCCTGTGTTTCTCCCTGGCGGATTGGATGGAAGGCGAGCCTGCCTCCCCCCCTGCCTCCATGGTGGCGGGCCCTTCCTCGCTGTGGCGGCTGGCTGAGCGGCGGAGCAGGAAGGCTGGCTCAGGGAACATCTTCGGCGGGGTGAACCTGTGGCAGCTCCAGAGGCTGTTCAGGGCGGCGGGGGACCAGGACGCAGAGCAGAGGGCCCAGCTGGTGTGGGGCCACGGGGACGAGGCCGAACTGGCCCAGGCCCTGATAGGGCTGAGGGCCCGGAGCCGGCGGAGAGGGCTGAGGACTGAAGGGAGAGACGCTCTGGGCTCACGCTGGCTCCGAGCCTTCAACCACCTCAGGTAGAAACACTGCTGAGGTGATGTGATGTGATTTCATACACAGTGTCTGATACATGCACACTGGTATGCATCAGACTTCTGCATGCACATGCACGCACACCTTTGAATGCCTGCTGAGTAAGCTGAGCAAATTCAGGAGACTTTCTCAAAAGTTATGTAATTACAGTGCTGAGATTAACTTTGTGAAGTGAAATCCTTTCAAACAATCCAAGTTTCCCATGTTCCTCCAGTCAAAGAACTGCCTGAACCTAGTGGCTTTTTAATCACTTGATACCCACAGCGTTTCAACAAAAGCGTCTTTGTTGTTGTTCAGGATCGGGGAGAGCGCGCCCAGCAGCCAGGGGAAGGATCCAGGGGAGGAGAGCGATTCTGAGGCAGGAGCGCACAGCAGCCCGGAGCCACACCGACACACCTTGGTAGGGGCAACGGGAGGAGGCAGAGGGGCCACGGTAACACTCACTGAGAGCCAGGGGCCTGCAGGGACTTCTGACAGACCGGCCAGGGCAGGACCAGGACTGAGGAGAGGAGGAGAGAACAACCCAGAGAGATACCTGCACCGCATCCTCCACTGACACGACCAAAACCTCAGACTCGCTGCATCGAGATGCTGCACCAAAGTTGAATTAGCTGTGCTGGGAATAGCAACATGGACACAAATCAGCTTGACCAGCATGTTACACTTACAGGCGAAAATGCATCGTGGGTTGAAAGAGATATAGATTCTCTGCTAACACGTCTGGCCTTTCCCGGCACTGTTCAGATGGCAACATGCTAGAAGTGCAGTGTTGCCCGTTGCAGAGCCATCTCCAACTGAATAATGAAGGCAGCCTGAACCTTTGACTGGCTTTTAGCATCTCACAACCTTAGTATATATTCTGACTGCCTCTCTCAAGAACTGCCTTATTTGTTCTCCCAAATTCATCCTACTATTCACACTAACCCTGTATACTGACAATGATTGCCAAAACTGTTAACAGATGGGCAGTGGTGTTACATATGCAATATTGTAGCAGTAAATCAAGAGGTGAACAAGTTATTAATTATGAACTCTTTTCTGTGATCAACATAAGCTGAATAACCATCAAAAAAACACCAGCATTCATATGTCTTTTAGTTCCTTGAAAAAGTTCCATGTGACCTAACCTTCATCAGTCTGAAAATACTTGAAAACATAATGTATAGTATGAATTTATGTCATGAAGACATATATTATTGTGTGTAAACTACTACTACTACCCCTAACCCAAAGGAAAGGAGGATAAAGTTTACCCTCCGCCATGTCCCTGGTTACATGTGTGGTAGGCTATGTTACACAAGACTATAAAAGGATGACATTGGGAGTAATGTTAGGAGTCAGGAGGTTTAGAAATACATGTCCTAACATACATGAAACAGGACATGAGATGTTGAGATGTTGAGCAAACACTCAAAGATCAAACCTGATCGAACATGCAATAACTGCACCAGCAACTTCAGCAGCCAGTCAATGGTTCCTATTGAAAAAAGTGCAGGAGCAGGTGGTCAACTGTGCCAAGAGACCAGGAATAACGAACAATAACTGTGAATCCATACTCACTTAAAATGTCCCTCAAACCTGGTCACAGTACAAACAAAGACAATGTAATGTTCTCATCTACCTATTCAAACATATACTGTAGTAATGTGAAATATACACTGCAATAATGAATGATTGTATAGAGCACCTAAATGATCTGATTACTGGAAACTTGATGGTGTAATAATGCTTTTGATAATAGTTCCCGATGTGCTATTTTTAGATTTAATAAACAAATCTGGGAGTGAGTGGTTGTATTTTGGCAAAAGAGTGTTTTGTTTATGTTTGTTTCTTGCTCACTTGATTGTTTGTTAAGGGGATACTGAATGGAGTGGTGAGAGCAAAATAGCCGGTTTGAATATAGAGATCAGCAAAACCTTTGCAGTTCAGAAATATAAGTGTTACAGAATAGGTCTACTGAATGTGCTTTAAAAGTATGTGTATACATACAGTACGTGCATCTAGGTGGGGGCATCACAACTTGTGTCAATATACTGAGTTAACAGTAAAACATAGCCTATTTTTTCACCTTTACTTATTCAAAGAAAGTCGACTACCTGTGCATGCTCATTTCCAACACTGTCCTGTCCATTCATACAGTTACACACATTCACATCCAGCAGCTGCCCAGTACAACTGCAGTCTTTTACTGTTGGTCACTGAGCAGCTCCACTGGAGCAGCTGGAGGTGAAGTGCCTTGCTCAAGGGAACCCGGCAGTAGTTGTTGAAGGAGGGAGAGCATTACTCATTCCCTTTCCACACCCATGTTCCCAGCTGATCTGAGGATTTGAAAAGCCTGCTTCCCTATCCTCAGACATTCAGGCTACCATCACCCCCCACATATTTTGTCATCATAGGTGTATATGGGTGTCTTGTTACAAGTAGCCTACATCCTTTACTGCATTTCAGTTCCTGGTATAAAAAGTAAAAAAAACAACAACAACAAACCAATACTGCCCTCTAGCGCCCATGTCTATTTACTAGCCCATCATGCAAGTCGTCTTTCCCTCGCTAGGTGTCGGAAAAGGTTTTGTTTTGGAAGAGCAGGACAGCAAACACAAGGAAGAGCTCAGGTAAGACTGAGAAACGTTTAGCATGCAAGACAGACACGGTCTCACTGAAAACTCATAAATTCAAAATAACTGACTTTTTGGCGTGGGCTGAAAGGGCTGACTCATTTTGATGTAAGTAAGCTAGTATGCTACACCAGGTAACGTTTCTATTACCAAATCACTTGAATGAGGTTGTTTCGTGACTGGAAAAGTTGAAGACAGGGCTTGGTAAAATGCAGGATAAAATAGTAGGCTATGGTCCAAATGTGATTATGGTTATTCAGTCTACTGTAGTCAAGACAAACGTGCTTTGTAAGGTAAAAAAAGAAAAAAGGGGGACCAGCCTTCCCTGATAATGGTGAAATATTATGCCATTACCTGGACACTTGGGTCTCTTTTGGCTCGAAAAGAGCCACGCCTGACTTAATTCTGGGTAAATAGGCTGCTATTTTCCATTAATTGCTTAGCAGTTGTTTTAATCTGATAGCAGATCGATGTTTTTACCGCAGCAGGACAGTCCAGATAGTGTCAGCGAGACTGTCAATTACAGAGAAGTATAGCCTAGTATACGGTAAGCATTATGATAGTTGTACCATTGGGTAAAAACTGTTTGATGTGTTATTTTGACATAAAATGGACCAGGTATAATGTAAACGAAGTATTTGTTGGGATACTTTTGGGTATAATTTAAAGCAATACTGTACCACAATGGGAAAAATAAACAAGTTGTTGTTGTTGTTTTCATTAAAATATTTATTGAAATACTCAAGCATAATATTGACGGACAGAAAACAAAATGAACTCTCTACAAGAGTTTGTTTATAAGGCCCTCAGGCAGTATTACATGATGGCAGAACAGCACGTTAGAATGAATGGACCTGCTGTCTCTCCAATCTCAGAACCTGTTTTGGTTTATCTTGAAGAGACTCTGAAAATAAATGAGCAATCTGAGGATACAATATAAAATGACAACAAAAAATTATGCATTACATGAGTATTTGCATGCATCCATCCATCCATCCATCCATTCTTACTGCAAACCGGGTACTAGGTGCCCGAACCACCTCGACTAGCTCCTGTCAATGCAGAGAAACAGCGGCTTGACTTGATTGAAATCCTCCTGGATCGCTGAACTCCTCACCCTGTCATGGAGAGTGAGCCCACCCTGTGGAGAAACCTCACTTTGTCTGCCTGTGTGAGTGATCTCAGTCTATCCAAAGCTCATATAACTAAAGGTGAAGGTTGGAATGAAGATTGACCGGTAGATCCAGAGCTTTCCTTTGTGGCTCAGCTCATTCTTCACCACCATGGTCTGATACAAAGTAATCACAATCGTATCATGGTGCAGGGATTTGGATCTGGGTGCGATGTTGTCAGGAGCTTGAGCATCTTGTAGGGACACCCAAACCGGTGTCAGGTGAGGGGTCAGACAGATAGTGATTCCAAAGGATCCCTATGATAGTCTCAAATGGATCTTAGAAAACCATCTTAACCTACATTAATGGCTTTAATTAATGCAGAAAAATTCTAATTATGCTGACCAATGTACTTGTAGCTGTTATCTCATACATCAATAGACAATGTGATGGTATATTGAGATTCCATTGTGGTATGTTATTGCTTTAAGGTAACATGCACATTTTAACAATTTAATACATATACATGAGAGTAAACGATTAAAAATAAATCTTTACTCACCTATAATTGCGAGCCCAATTTTGTACTTGATGAAAAATGAGAGAGAAATGCTTTTATGTAAATTTTTTGGGAAGTTGTAATGGTGCATGCAGTGCACGTTGAAGGCAGCTGAAAGCATTCAAAATGGGAGCCTGAGGGTCATGTGACTAGTCATACCAGAGTGCTAAATTGGCTTACAGTTATTTTCCGGGGATTGTCTTTTTGGCCCTCATTGTACAGGATAGTTCTTTGTGACAAATCTCACCCATTTTGAACTGAAGTAGGGAAAAACAAACCATGTAAAGTATTTCCGAATTCTGCCAGGTCTCTTTCGTATTGAAACTTTTAGAGGAACATGATGATATGAGCATAGTCGTACAGGCTATTAGCCAAGGTTTGTATAGTGAGATGTAGTGTAAGTTTTTGCCTTCCACTCATGAGCTAGTCTGTGCAGGAGCACACTAGGGATTACCAAGATGTGATTAGAATTTAATTCTGTGCCTACCACGGGCGTCTTTCAGGGTTTAAGTTATGACAAACGTCTGCAGCCTTGACTATCTTGGATCTCTCGCTATTTCTTTGCTCAGCACAGTTTCGTAAGAATAGGAGCAGTAGGCTAGATGCGCAGTTTACAGTTTCTACCTTAAAATAAACTGCAGTGGACCATAAACTTTGCATCTACTTTGCATCTTGATGGAATCCCTTTTTGCAGCGATCATAAATTAATTTCAATTCAACCTCGCTGCATGTCTCCTAAATCAGCTAAGTAACTGCCACTTTGACGGACAACAACTCTTTATTATGTTCTTTTAACAGCGCCTTATCCTGAGATTTAAAATATGTGTGTCTCATTTTTGGAATTGCTTTCCTGTGGTGAAGAAGACAGACACGGGGAGATTTAAGCAAGCAGGGGAGTGGAAATGAGTAAAGGCAAGCTGACAAGAGACGAAGAAACAGAGGAGTGACAGGGTGCAGTTGTATGGAGAGGATGGGGAGCAGAGTGGATTTTTAAAAGGAAACACACGGAGAAGAAGAAGGGAGGGAGCTCTTTTTCTTCTCTCTCTCTTTCTCTCTCACTCTCTTTCTCTCTCTGTGATTGACAACGGAAGCCAGACAGATTTTACATAAGCAAGGATCTGAGAGATGAGTGTGTCCCTACTGCATTGTAATTAGAGCATGGAACAGTAATTAGTGAAATGATATATACAGTACATGCTCCCCCTGCTCTGATAATAATCCCTAATACACACACAACCCCTGTGCCACACTCAATGCCTTTGTACATGGCAGAAACACACAACACTGCGGCAAAGCACTCATTGTTATTCCTTCCTCTGTGTCATTGTATGCCTTTGTTCTTACACTCAGTGCTGTACAGCTTCGGCGCTCGCCTGCTTCTGCAGTCATCTCTAAACACGGGCATAGCACTGCCCCCCTTTGAGATGAACACAGAACATCAAACAGTGAATCAACAAGGATGTCCTGCTGAGTTGGGGCCAGTGTCTTTGCAGTTTACTCAATTTAAAGGGGCTCACGTCACGTACAGAAAAGCCCTCTTTACTGAACCTTTGAAAATTAAACCTGTGTTCTTGATGTGGAAGAAAGATCACTTTCTTGAAACTATGAAAAGAAGACTTGGATGTGCGGGTAGAAATGGTTTCCCAGCTCATTGAAATGGAAGTTGAAACATCTCTTTGACCAGTGATATGGAACGGACTTGAACCCTGGTGCCTTCAATCCATAAACACAAGGTCAAACCGCTTTCCATTTCTGAGAACTTCCTCTCTGGCTTCTTGCCTTGCCGCCTTCAGGGCTTTTCTGGGCTGTGCAGAAACACGTAGAGCCAACTTCACATCACATCATTTTACATCGCATTGCCCAGCCTGAACCATTCACATTGGTTGGGGTGAGTCAAGGGCAGGGGAGGAAGGGATTTAAAATGCAGCTTCCTCCTCCTTTAATGGGTAAGGTCACATGTTGGATGATTGTGTCGCCCCTCTGTCCTCTCTCCTTGAGCTGAACCCACATTAGAAAGACAGAAAACACACACACACACTTTCTACTCATTATAGTGGCCTACTGGGCTACTTGTAGCACTGTTGTGTCTTTTTGTTGCTGCACTGGTCTGATGTTTTAAGATCACAGAATAGCAATTTCAATGCTGAATATCTTTTAGGGCCCGGCTGGGTTCACACTGTGGCTCCCTGGTTTATAGATTATAATATAATTAGTTTGCATCTTATTAAAAATAAATAGGCAGAAACCCCATTTCTAAAACAATCGGAAATGCAAACTGAGAGCAAAATGAAATGAAATATTCTCCCATTTTCATGCAATCTGGTGACTATAAATCTAAAGGCCAATTTTATCTTGTAGATCACATCTTCGTGGTTATTCTGCACTTTTACAGCTTGTCTTTAGCCTCATCATCTACCTGGCAGTATTTTCCTCTTATTTTGGTGCTATGTTGCATCCACACAGTCATGTTTTCAAATGCATCTGCTTGGGGCACAGGCCATCAGCGTTCTCCACTGGCTAGCAGTTTTCAACATCAGTTATTGTGTGCAGAGCCCACTGCTGCTGCAGCATCGTCCAGTCTGTTGGTAAGATTGTATAAAAAATGTAACACTTCCATTTTTCACATTTCACACTTCTCCTCTGCTTTGCGCACCTGCTAACCGATCAAACTTCCGTGGAAGGTTAGTAGTAGTAGTAGTGTTCGTAAGCATGTCAAATATCCCACCAAAACTTAAATCTCTAATGATTGGAGTAGATTGTTGTGGGTGGTGGCAACACTTTTTGTGCTCCTGTGTGAAAGAGCACAACATGCTATACAATCAAAGAACATAATGTGAGCAATGTAAATGACTGGTGCAAAGATTCTATTTAACTTTGTAGATCATGAGAATTTCAGTCAGTGAGAATTTCATTGACAGAAGAAATAACATCAAGGGAGCACAACGGAGGAAAGAGTTCAGAGGAGAGTTTGCAGTAGTGATTGTGTGTGTATGTGTATGCATACATAGGTTAAGCTTTTAATGAACTTTGGACAAATGGCTGTAGTAAAGTAGCGGTGCAGAGGGAAACCCCATGTGTTATTTTAGCTGAACACCAACTACATATCTTGCTGTTTGTCTTCGTGATAAACTCAAGCATGAAATAGTAAATAATAAATAGTTAACATGCTTCACTGTGCATGTACAAACAACACTGCCAATGCAGCATTGCCACTACAGTCAGTGCAAATTGTTTCAAATGACATGATACAACCTTAATTTATTCAGAGATCTGGTCACACAGGGGCTGGTTTATCGTGATGCGTGATAACACCATGTGCACATAAAGATCAGCAGGCTAAAGAGGGACTAATTTCACATTAACATATACTGCACCACATGGGCTGGAACTAAGAGGGAAAGCACATCTGAATAATTAAGTTCAAAACAGACCTCACACAGAATAACCTTGAGTTAATGAAGAAAGTTGCATGCACGCACACTCGGTCCTTTTGCTTGCACGCATGCAATAATAACATGCCATGCACACACTTATCAAACCCGTACAGGCTAACTCCATCATGCTGTGTAAGAGATTTCAGTCTAGGAGCGTTCCTCAAGAATAGATATTTCCTCCTGTGGAAGGAAAGGGGTTGATATCTGTTGAACACGTGACACACACACACACACACACACACACACACACACACACACACAGCACAGGACAGCAACAGTTTGTTCAGTGACCTTTTTGAATTTCACCGAGAGTCTGCCACAGCTACAGAACCTTAGGGATGGGAATGGGGACACTTTGTAACATGAAATGCACAAAGGTACACACACACACACACACACTGCCACACAAATCCACATACTGTATAAACACAAACATGAACCCACATGAGTAGAAACAGGCTTGCAGTGGTTCAATGGGCATGTTGATTGAGATGTTTGTTAGAATAGTTTATTCTGAAAATGCTTATTGGCAGAGGCAATCTAGAGATTTAGTGATGGATGATTTCCATTGATTCTAGTGTCTCATTGCTATGATATTGTAGTGTGTTGTAGTGTGTGTGTTTAGTGTGTTGTTTGTGTGTGTGAACATTTTATATGTAAAGTATAAGAGAAGAAGGTCATAGTGAGAGTGAAAGTTTGTACATGTGTATTTGTGTGTGTCTCTGTGTGAATAAGGAGTCAGGCTCAGTGGAAAGCCAGAGCATGGAGGAAATAGAGAGAATTACTCAGATAAAGCATATTAAAGCTGCATGCATGTTTCATAAGCCCAAAGTGTGTGTGTGTGTGTATGTGTGTGTGTGTGTGTGTGTGTGTGTGTGTGTGTGTGTGTTTCTGTCGTGAAGAAGTAAATCCACCCATGCAGGCAGCCGAATAATGTTGAAATTTCTGCTTGTCATGACAGACAGACTCTACTGATTTTATAAATTAGAACAGAAAATCTTGTGTGTGTGTGTGTGTGTGTGCGCATGCTAAGCTAGCACCAGGAAGGGCGGAGACTTGAGAAAAGAACCCTGTTAACACCGTTTCCAGTAACACCTTTGAAGTCAGTCTGTGGCTGCCGGGGATGACGTGGCGCAGGGCTTAAGCGAATGAGAGCCTTAATGGAAAAAGACCCCTGAAGCCCTGTAACCCTCCCCGATCTGACGAGAGGACACAAAGAACGTGTGCAGCAGATAAAACCCTGAACCTTTAGACTTCTCCCTCCCCATCACTTTGCATTCACATTACCCTCTTCAAAGGGGATAATTCCAACGCCACAAACGCAAATGTGTCTGAACACAATTCCCCCAGAGGCATTGTCAGTCCGAGACAGAACTTACTTGAGACGCGGAGTGGAAGACAAGTCAGTTTAGCCCCAGTGATGGGTGCTAAAAATGGCTTTTAAACAACAGTAAAGGCCCTACGTTTGCACAATGTCACATATACTATTATGCGGGTGATGTAATTGGTTCTG